>NW_026776758.1:0-48362 GCF_030936135.1 Gavia stellata | reverse complement strand
TTGGACGTTCACAATTTCGGTGTTGAATTTTGGCCAGATTGAGCAGGAGAGGCTGTGTACGTTGGAAGTTTTAGTAGGCTAAACAAGTTCAGAGCCCAAGTGTTTGTGGTTCGTTTGAGAGGTTACCAGTGGGAGATGAGGACCAGCAAGAGCTTTCAGGGCTGGCACCTTTAGTGTAGGAGCAATCCCTGGACGTTCGCAATTTCGGTGTTGAGCTCTGGCCAGATTGAGCAGGAGAGGCTGTGTACGTTGGAAGTTTTAGTAGGCTAAACAAGTTCAGAGCCCAAGTGTTTGTGGTTCGTTTGAGAGGTTACCAGTGGGAGATGAGGACCAGCAAGAGCTTTCAGGGCTGGCACCTTTAGTGTAGGAGCAATCCTTGGACGTTCGCAATTTCGGTGTTGAGCTCTGGCCAGATTGAGCAGGAGAGGCTGTGTACGTTGGAAGTTTTAGTAGGCTAAACAAGTTCAGAGCCCAAGTGTTTGTGGTTCGTTTGAGAGGTTATCAGTGGGAGATGAGGACCAGCAAGAGCTTTCAGGGCTGGCACCTTTAGTGTAGGAGCAATCGCTGGACGTTCGCAATTTCGGTGTTGAGCTCTGGCCAGATTGAGCAGGAGAGGCTGTGTACGTTGGAAGTTTTAGTAGGCTAAACAAGTTCAGAGCCCAAGTGTTTGTGGTTCGCTTGAGAGGTTACCAGTGGGAGATGAGGACCAGCAAGAGCTTTCAGGGCTGGCACCTTTAGTGTAGGAGCAATCGCTGGACGTTCGCAGTGTCGGTGTTGAGCTCTGGCCAGATTGAGCAGAAGAGGCTGTGTACGTTGGAAGTTTTAGTAGGCTAAACAAGTTCAGAGCCCAAGTGTTTGTGGTTCGTTTGGGAGGTTACCAGTGGGAGATGAGGACCAGCAAGAGCTTTCAGGGCTGGCACCTTTAGTGTAGGAGCAATCGCTGGACGTTCGCAATTTCGATGGTGAATTTGGGCAGATTGAGCAGGAGAGGCTGTGTACGTTGGAAGTTTTAGTAGGCTAAACAAGTTCAGAGCCCAAGTGTTTGTGGTTCGTTTGAGAGGTTACCAGTGGGAGATGAGGACCAGCAAGAGCTTTCAGGGCTGGCACCTTTAGTGTAGGAGCAATCCCTGGACGTTCGCAATTTCGGTGTTGAATTTTGGCCAGATTGAGCAGGAGAGGCTGTGTACGTTGGAAGTTTTAGTAGGCTAAACAAGTTCAGAGCCCAAGTGTTTGTGGTTCGTTTGAGAGGTTACCAGTGGGAGATGAGGACCAGCAAGAGCTTTCAGGGCCGGCACCTTTAGTGTAGGAGCAATCCTTGGACGTTCGCAATTTCGGTGTTGAGCTCTGGCCAGATTGAGCAGGAGAGGCTGTGTACGTTGGAAGTTTTAGTAGGCTAAACAAGTTCAGAGCCCAAGTGTTTGTGGTTCGTTTGAGAGGTTACCAGTGGGAGATGAGGACCAGCAAGAGCTTTCAGGGCTGGCACCTTTAGTGTAGGAGCAATCCCTGGACGTTCGCAATTTCGCAGTTGAATTTTGGCCAGATTGAGCAGGAGAGGCTGTGTACGTTGGAAGTTTTAGTAGGCTAAACAAGTTCAGAGCCCAAGTGTTTGTGGTTCGTTTGAGAGGTTACCAGTGGGAGATGAGGACCAGCAAGAGCTTTCAGGGCCGGCACCTTTAGTGTAGGAGCAATCCTTGGACGTTCGCAATTTCGGTGTTGAGCTCTGGCCAGATTGAGCAGGAGAGGCTGTGTACGTTGGAAGTTTTAGTAGGCTAAACAAGTTCAGAGGCCAAGTGTTTGTGGTTCGTTTGAGAGGTTACCAGTGGGAGATGAGGACCAGCAAGAGCTTTCAGGGCTGGCACCTTTAGTGTAGGAGCAATCCCTGGACGTTCGCAATTTCGGAGTTGAGCTCTGGCCAGATTGAGCAGGAGAGGCTGTGTACGTTGGAAGTTTTAGTAGGCTAAACAAGTTCAGAGCCCAAGTGTTTGTGGTTCGTTTGAGAGGTTACCAGTTGGAGATGAGGACCAGCAAGAGCTTTCAGGGCTGGCGCCTTTAGTGTAGGAGCAATCCCTGGACGTTCGCAATGTCGGTGTTGAGCTCTGGCCAGATTGAGCAGGAGAGGCTGTGTACGTTGGAAGTTTTAGTAGGCTAAACAAGTTCAGAGCCCAAGTGTTTGTGGTTCGTTTGAGAGGTTACCAGTGGGAGATGAGGACCAGCAAGAGCTTTCAGGGCTGGCACCTTTAGTGTAGGAGCAATCCTGGACGTTCGCAATGTCGGTGTTGAGCTCTGGCCAGATTGAGCAGGAGAGGCTGTGTACGTTGGAAGTTTTAGTAGGCTAAACAAGTTCAGAGCCCAAGTGTTTGTGGTTCGTTTGAGAGGTTACCAGTGGGAGATGAGGACCAGCAAGAGCTTTCAGGGCTGGCACCTTTAGTGTAGGAGCAATCCCTGGACGTTCACAATTTCGGTGTGGAGCTCTGGCCAGATTGAGCAGGAGAGGCTGTGTACGTTGGAAGTTTTAGTAGGCTAAACAAGTTCAGAGCCCAAGTGTTGTGGTTCGTTTGAGAGGTTACCAGTGGGAGATGAGGACCAGCAAGAGCTTTCAGGGCTGGCACCTTTAGTGTAGGAGCAATCCCTGGACGTTCGCAATTTCGGTGTTGAATTTGGCCAGATTGAGCAGGAGAGGCTGTGTACGTTGGAAGTTTTAGTAGGCTAAACAAGTTCAGAGCCCAAGTGTTTGTGGTTCGTTTGAGAGGTTACCAGTGGGAGATGAGGACCAGCAAGAGCTTTCAGGGCTGGCACCTTTAGTGTAGGAGCAATCGCTGGACGTTCGCAATGTCGGTGTTGAGCTCTGGCCAGATTGAGCAGGAGAGGCTGTGTACGTTGGAAGTTTTAGTAGGCTAAACAAGTTCAGAGCCCAAGTGTTTGTGGTTCGTTTGAGAGGTTACCAGTGGGAGATGAGGACCAGCAAGAGCTTTCAGGGCTGGCACCTTTAGTGTAGGAGCAATCCCTGGACGTTCGCAATGTCGGTGTTGAGCTCTGGCCAGATTGAGCAGGAGAGGCTGTGTACGTTGGAAGTTTTAGTAGGCTAAACAAGTTCAGAGCCCAAGTGTTTGTGGTTCGTTTGAGAGGTTACCAGTGGGAGATGAGGACCAGCAAGAGCTTTCAGGGCTGGCACCTTTAGTGTAGGAGCAATCCTTGGACGTTCGCAATTTCGGTGTTGAGCTCTGGCCAGATTGAGCAGGAGAGGCTGTGTACGTTGGAAGTTTTAGTAGGCTAAACAAGTTCAGAGCCCAAGTGTTTGTGGTTCGTTTGAGAGGTTATCAGTGGGAGATGAGGACCAGCAAGAGCTTTCAGGGCTGGCACCTTTAGTGTAGGAGCAATCGCTGGACGTTCGCAATTTCGGTGTTGAGCTCTGGCCAGATTGAGCAGGAGAGGCTGTGTACGTTGGAAGTTTTAGTAGGCTAAACAAGTTCAGAGCCCAAGTGTTTGTGGTTCGCTTGAGAGGTTACCAGTGGGAGATGAGGACCAGCAAGAGCTTTCAGGCTGGCACCTTTAGTGTAGGAGCAATCGCTGGACGTTCGCAGTGTCGGTGTTGAGCTCTGGCCAGATTGAGCAGAAGAGGCTGTGTACGTTGGAAGTTTTAGTAGGCTAAACAAGTTCAGAGCCCAAGTGTTTGTGGTTCGTTTGGGAGGTTACCAGTGGGAGATGAGGACCAGCAAGAGCTTTCAGGGCTGGCACCTTTAGTGTAGGAGCAATCGCTGGACGTTCGCAATTTCGATGGTGAATTTTGGGCAGATTGAGCAGGAGAGGCTGTGTACGTTGGAAGTTTTAGTAGGCTAAACAAGTTCAGAGCCCAAGTGTTTGTGGTTCGTTTGAGAGGTTACCAGTGGGAGATGAGGACCAGCAAGAGCTTTCAGGGCTGGCACCTTTAGTGTAGGAGCAATCCCTGGACGTTCGCAATTTCGGTGTTGAGCTCTGGCCAGATTGAGCAGGAGAGGCTGTGTACGTTGGAAGTTTTAGTAGGCTAAACAAGTTCAGAGCCAAGTGTTTGTGGTTCGTTTGAGAGGTTACCAGTGGGAGATGAGGACCAGCAAGAGCTTTCAGGGCCGGCACCTTTAGTGTAGGAGCAATCCTTGGACGTTCGCAATTTCGGTGTTGAGCTCTGGCCAGATTGAGCAGGAGAGGCTGTGTACGTTGGAAGTTTTAGTAGGCTAAACAAGTTCAGAGCCCAAGTGTTTGTGGTTCGTTTGAGAGGTTACCAGTGGGAGATGAGGACCAGCAAGAGCTTTCAGGGCTGGCACCTTTAGTGTAGGAGCAATCCCTGGACGTTCGCAATTTCGCAGTTGAATTTTGGCCAGATTGAGCAGGAGAGGCTGTGTACGTTGGAAGTTTTAGTAGGCTAAACAAGTTCAGAGCCCAAGTGTTTGTGGTTCGTTTGAGAGGTTACCAGTGGGAGATGAGGACCAGCAAGAGCTTTCAGGCCGGCACCTTTAGTGTAGGAGCAATCCTTGGACGTTCGCAATTTCGGTGTTGAGCTCTGGCCAGATTGAGCAGGAGAGGCTGTGTACGTTGGAAGTTTTAGTAGGCTAAACAAGTTCAGAGGCCAAGTGTTTGTGGTTCGTTTGAGAGGTTACCAGTGGGAGATGAGGACCAGCAAGAGCTTTCAGGGCTGGCACCTTTAGTGTAGGAGCAATCCCTGGACGTTCGCAATTTCGGAGTTGAGCTCTGGCCAGATTGAGCAGGAGAGGCTGTGTACGTTGGAAGTTTTAGTAGGCTAAACAAGTTCAGAGCCCAAGTGTTTGTGGTTCGTTTGAGAGGTTACCAGTTGGAGATGAGGACCAGCAAGAGCTTTCAGGGCTGGCGCCTTTAGTGTAGGAGCAATCCCTGGACGTTCGCAATGTCGGTGTTGAGCTCTGGCCAGATTGAGCAGGAGAGGCTGTGTACGTTGGAAGTTTTAGTAGGCTAAACAAGTTCAGAGCCCAAGTGTTTGTGGTTCGTTTGAGAGGTTACCAGTGGGAGATGAGGACCAGCAAGAGCTTTCAGGGCTGGCACCTTTAGTGTAGGAGCAATCGCTGGACGTTCGCAATGTCGGTGTTGAGCTCTGGCCAGATTGAGCAGGAGAGGCTGTGTACGTTGGAAGTTTTAGTAGGCTAAACAAGTTCAGAGCCCAAGTGTTTGTGGTTCGTTTGAGAGGTTACCAGTGGGAGATGAGGACCAGCAAGAGCTTTCAGGGCTGGCACCTTTAGTGTAGGAGCAATCCCTGGACGTTCACAATTTCGGTGTGGAGCTCTGGCCAGATTGAGCAGGAGAGGCTGTGTACGTTGGAAGTTTTAGTAGGCTAAACAAGTTCAGAGCCCAAGTGTTTGTGGTTCGTTTGAGAGGTTACCAGTGGGAGATGAGGACCAGCAAGAGCTTTCAGGGCTGGCACCTTTAGTGTAGGAGCAATCCCTGGACGTTCGCAATTTCGGTGTTGAATTTTGGCCAGATTGAGCAGGAGAGGCTGTGTACGTTGGAAGTTTTAGTAGGCTAAACAAGTTCAGAGCCCAAGTGTTTGTGGTTCGTTTGAGAGGTTACCAGTGGGAGATGAGGACCAGCAAGAGCTTTCAGGGCTGGCACCTTTAGTGTAGGAGCAATCCCTGGACGTTCGCAATGTCGGTGTTGAGCTCTGGCCAGATTGAGCAGGAGAGGCTGTGTACGTTGGAAGTTTTAGTAGGCTAAACAAGTTCAGAGCCCAAGTGTTTGTGGTTCGTTTGAGAGGTTACCAGTGGGAGATGAGGACCAGCAAGAGCTTTCAGGGCTGGCACCTTTAGTGTAGGAGCAATCCTGGACGTTCGCAATTTCGCAGTTGAATTTTGGCCAGATTGAGCAGGAGAGGCTGTGTACGTTGGAAGTTTTAGTAGGCTAAACAAGTTCAGAGCCCAAGTGTTTGTGGTTCGTTTGAGAGGTTACCAGTGGGAGATGAGGACCAGCAAGAGCTTTCAGGGCGGCACCTTTAGTGTAGGAGCAATCGCTGGACGTTCGCAATTTCGGTGTTGAGCTCTGGCCAGATTGAGCAGGAGAGGCTGTGTACGTTGGAAGTTTTAGTACGCTAAACAAGTTCAGAGCCCAAGTGTTTGTGGTTCGCTTGAGAGGTTACCAGTGGGAGATGAGGACCAGCAAGAGCTTTCAGGGCTGGCACCTTTAGTGTAGGAGCAATCGCTGGACGTTCGCAGTGTCGGTGTTGAGCTCTGGCCAGATTGAGCAGAAGAGGCTGTGTACGTTGGAAGTTTTAGTAGGCTAAACAAGTTCAGAGCCCAAGTGTTTGTGGTTCGTTTGGGAGGTTACCAGTGGGAGATGAGGACCAGCAAGAGCTTTCAGGGCTGGCACCTTTAGTGTAGGAGCAATCCTTGGACGTTCGCAATTTCGATGGTGAATTTTGGGCAGATTGAGCAGGAGAGGCTGTGTACGTTGGAAGTTTTAGTAGGCTAAACAAGTTCAGAGCCCAAGTGTTTGTGGTTCGTTTGAGAGGTTACCAGTGGGAGATGAGGACCAGCAAGAGCTTTCAGGGCTGGCACCTTTAGTGTAGGAGCAATCGCTGGACGTTCGCAATTTCGCAGTTGAATTTTGGCCAGATTGAGCAGGAGAGGCTGTGTACGTTGGAAGTTTTAGTAGGCTAAACAAGTTCAGAGCCCAAGTGTTTGTGGTTCGTTTGAGAGGTTACCAGTGGGAGATGAGGACCAGCAAGAGCTTTCAGGGCCGGCACCTTTAGTGTAGGAGCAATCGCTGGACGTTCGCAATTTCGGTGTTGAGCTCTGGCCAGATTGAGCAGGAGAGGCTGTGTACGTTGGAAGTTTTAGTAGGCTAAACAAGTTCAGAGCCCAAGTGTTTGTGGTTCGTTTGAGAGGTTATCAGTGGGAGATGAGGACCAGCAAGAGCTTTCAGGGCTGGCACCTTTAGTGTAGGAGCAATCGCTGGACGTTCGCAATGTCGGTGTTGAGCTCTGGCCAGATTGAGCAGGTGGAAGTTTTAGTAGGCTAAACAAGTTCAGAGCCCAAGTGTTTGTGGTTCGTTTGAGAGGTTACCAGTGGGAGATGAGGACCAGCAAGAGCTTTCAGGGCTGGCACCTTTAGTGTAGGAGCAATCCCTGGACGTTCGCAATTTCGGAGTTGAGCTCTGGCCAGATTGAGCAGGAGAGGCTGTGTACGTTGGAAGTTTTAGTAGGCTAAACAAGTTCAGAGCCCAAGTGTTTGTGGTTCGTTTGAGAGGTTACCAGTTGGAGATGAGGACCAGCAAGAGCTTTCAGGGCTGGCGCCTTTAGTGTAGGAGCAATCCCTGGACGTTCGCAATGTCGGTGTTGAGCTCTGGCCAGATTGAGCAGGAGAGGCTGTGTACGTTGGAAGTTTTAGTAGGCTAAACAAGTTCAGAGCCCAAGTGTTTGTGGTTCGTTTGAGAGGTTACCAGTGGGAGATGAGGACCAGCAAGAGCTTTCAGGGCTGGCACCTTTAGTGTAGGAGCAATCCCTGGACGTTCGCAATGTCGGTGTTGAGCTCTGGCCAGATTGAGCAGGAGAGGCTGTGTACGTTGGAAGTTTTAGTAGGCTAAACAAGTTCAGAGCCCAAGTGTTTGTGGTTCGTTTGAGAGGTTACCAGTGGGAGATGAGGACCAGCAAGAGCTTTCAGGGCTGGCACCTTTAGTGTAGGAGCAATCCCTGGACGTTCACAATTTCGGTGTGGAGCTCTGGCCAGATTGAGCAGGAGAGGCTGTGTACGTTGGAAGTTTTAGTAGGCTAAACAAGTTCAGAGCCCAAGTGTTTGTGGTTCGTTTGAGAGGTTACCAGTGGGAGATGAGGACCAGCAAGAGCTTTCAGGGCTGGCACCTTTAGTGTAGGAGCAATCCTTGGACGTTCGCAATGTCGGTGTTGAATTTTGGCCAGATTGAGCAGGAGAGGCTGTGTACGTTGGAAGTTTTAGTAGGCTAAACAAGTTCAGAGCCCAAGTGTTTGTGGTTCGTTTGAGAGGTTACCAGTGGGAGATGAGGACCAGCAAGAGCTTTCAGGGCTGGCACCTTTAGTGTAGGAGCAATCGCTGGACGTTCGCAATGTCGGTGTTGAGCTCTGGCCAGATTGAGCAGGAGAGGCTGTGTACGTTGGAAGTTTTAGTAGGCTAAACAAGTTCAGAGCCCAAGTGTTTGTGGTTCGTTTGAGAGGTTACCAGTGGGAGATGAGGACCAGCAAGAGCTTTCAGGGCTGGCACCTTTAGTGTAGGAGCAATCCCTGGACGTTCGCAATGTCGGTGTTGAGCTCTGGCCAGATTGAGCAGGAGAGGCTGTGTACGTTGGAAGTTTTAGTAGGCTAAACAAGTTCAGAGCCCAAGTGTTTGTGGTTCGTTTGAGAGGTTACCAGTGGGAGATGAGGACCAGCAAGAGCTTTCAGGGCTGGCACCTTTAGTGTAGGAGCAATCCTTGGACGTTCGCAATTTCGGTGTTGAGCTCTGGCCAGATTGAGCAGGAGAGGCTGTGTACGTTGGAAGTTTTAGTAGGCTAAACAAGTTCAGAGCCCAAGTGTTTGTGGTTCGTTTGAGAGGTTATCAGTGGGAGATGAGGACCAGCAAGAGCTTTCAGGGCTGGCACCTTTAGTGTAGGAGCAATCGCTGGACGTTCGCAATTTCGGTGTTGAGCTCTGGCCAGATTGAGCAGGAGAGGCTGTGTACGTTGGAAGTTTTAGTAGGCTAAACAAGTTCAGAGCCCAAGTGTTTGTGGTTCGCTTGAGAGGTTACCAGTGGGAGATGAGGACCAGCAAGAGCTTTCAGGGCTGGCACCTTTAGTGTAGGAGCAATCGCTGGACGTTCGCAGTGTCGGTGTTGAGCTCTGGCCAGATTGAGCAGAAGAGGCTGTGTACGTTGGAAGTTTTAGTAGGCTAAACAAGTTCAGAGCCCAAGTGTTTGTGGTTCGTTTGGGAGGTTACCAGTGGGAGATGAGGACCAGCAAGAGCTTTCAGGGCTGGCACCTTTAGTGTAGGAGCAATCGCTGGACGTTCGCAATTTCGATGGTGAATTTTGGGCAGATTGAGCAGGAGAGGCTGTGTACGTTGGAAGTTTTAGTAGGCTAAACAAGTTCAGAGCCCAAGTGTTTGTGGTTCGTTTGAGAGGTTACCAGTGGGAGATGAGGACCAGCAAGAGCTTTCAGGGCTGGCACCTTTAGTGTAGGAGCAATCCCTGGACGTTCGCAATTTCGGTGTTGAATTTTGGCCAGATTGAGCAGGAGAGGCTGTGTACGTTGGAAGTTTTAGTAGGCTAAACAAGTTCAGAGCCCAAGTGTTTGTGGTTCGTTTGAGAGGTTACCAGTGGGAGATGAGGACCAGCAAGAGCTTTCAGGGCCGGCACCTTTAGTGTAGGAGCAATCCTTGGACGTTCGCAATTTCGGTGTTGAGCTCTGGCCAGATTGAGCAGGAGAGGCTGTGTACGTTGGAAGTTTTAGTAGGCTAAACAAGTTCAGAGCCCAAGTGTTTGTGGTTCGTTTGAGAGGTTACCAGTGGGAGATGAGGACCAGCAAGAGCTTTCAGGGCTGGCACCTTTAGTGTAGGAGCAATCCCTGGACGTTCGCAATTTCGCAGTTGAATTTTGGCCAGATTGAGCAGGAGAGGCTGTGTACGTTGGAAGTTTTAGTAGGCTAAACAAGTTCAGAGCCCAAGTGTTTGTGGTTCGTTTGAGAGGTTACCAGTGGGAGATGAGGACCAGCAAGAGCTTTCAGGGCCGGCACCTTTAGTGTAGGAGCAATCCTTGGACGTTCGCAATTTCGGTGTTGAGCTCTGGCCAGATTGAGCAGGAGAGGCTGTGTACGTTGGAAGTTTTAGTAGGCTAAACAAGTTCAGAGGCCAAGTGTTTGTGGTTCGTTTGAGAGGTTACCAGTGGGAGATGAGGACCAGCAAGAGCTTTCAGGGCTGGCACCTTTAGTGTAGGAGCAATCCCTGGACGTTCGCAATTTCGGAGTTGAGCTCTGGCCAGATTGAGCAGGAGAGGCTGTGTACGTTGGAAGTTTTAGTAGGCTAAACAAGTTCAGAGCCCAAGTGTTTGTGGTTCGTTTGAGAGGTTACCAGTTGGAGATGAGGACCAGCAAGAGCTTTCAGGGCTGGCGCCTTTAGTGTAGGAGCAATCCCTGGACGTTCGCAATGTCGGTGTTGAGCTCTGGCCAGATTGAGCAGGAGAGGCTGTGTACGTTGGAAGTTTTAGTAGGCTAAACAAGTTCAGAGCCCAAGTGTTTGTGGTTCGTTTGAGAGGTTACCAGTGGGAGATGAGGACCAGCAAGAGCTTTCAGGGCTGGCACCTTTAGTGTAGGAGCAATCCCTGGACGTTCGCAATGTCGGTGTTGAGCTCTGGCCAGATTGAGCAGGAGAGGCTGTGTACGTTGGAAGTTTTAGTAGGCTAAACAAGTTCAGAGCCCAAGTGTTTGTGGTTCGTTTGAGAGGTTACCAGTGGGAGATGAGGACCAGCAAGAGCTTTCAGGGCTGGCACCTTTAGTGTAGGAGCAATCCCTGGACGTTCACAATTTCGGTGTGGAGCTCTGGCCAGATTGAGCAGGAGAGGCTGTGTACGTTGGAAGTTTTAGTAGGCTAAACAAGTTCAGAGCCCAAGTGTTTGTGGTTCGTTTGAGAGGTTACCAGTGGGAGATGAGGACCAGCAAGAGCTTTCAGGGCTGGCACCTTTAGTGTAGGAGCAATCCCTGGACGTTCGCAATTTCGGTGTTGAATTTTGGCCAGATTGAGCAGGAGAGGCTGTGTACGTTGGAAGTTTTAGTAGGCTAAACAAGTTCAGAGCCCAAGTGTTTGTGGTTCGTTTGAGAGGTTACCAGTGGGAGATGAGGACCAGCAAGAGCTTTCAGGGCCGGCACCTTTAGTGTAGGAGCAATCGCTGGACGTTCGCAATTTCGGTGTTGAGCTCTGGCCAGATTGAGCAGGAGAGGCTGTGTACGTTGGAAGTTTTAGTAGGCTAAACAAGTTCAGAGCCCAAGTGTTTGTGGTTCGTTTGGGAGGTTACCAGTGGGAGATGAGGACCAGCAAGAGCTTTCAGGGCTGGCACCTTTAGTGTAGGAGCAATCCTTGGACGTTCGCAATTTCGATGGTGAATTTTGGGCAGATTGAGCAGGAGAGGCTGTGTACGTTGGAAGTTTTAGTAGGCTAAACAAGTTCAGAGCCCAAGTGTTTGTGGTTCGTTTGAGAGGTTACCAGTGGGAGATGAGGACCAGCAAGAGCTTTCAGGGCTGGCACCTTTAGTGTAGGAGCAATCGCTGGACGTTCGCAATTTCGCAGTTGAATTTTGGCCAGATTGAGCAGGAGAGGCTGTGTACGTTGGAAGTTTTAGTAGGCTAAACAAGTTCAGAGCCCAAGTGTTTGTGGTTCGTTTGAGAGGTTACCAGTGGGAGATGAGGACCAGCAAGAGCTTTCAGGGCTGGCACCTTTAGTGTAGGAGCAATCCCTGGACGTTCGCAATTTCGGAGTTGAGCTCTGGCCAGATTGAGCAGGAGAGGCTGTGTACGTTGGAAGTTTTAGTAGGCTAAACAAGTTCAGAGCCCAAGTGTTTGTGGTTCGTTTGAGAGGTTACCAGTTGGAGATGAGGACCAGCAAGAGCTTTCAGGGCTGGCGCCTTTAGTGTAGGAGCAATCCCTGGACGTTCGCAATGTCGGTGTTGAGCTCTGGCCAGATTGAGCAGGAGAGGCTGTGTACGTTGGAAGTTTTAGTAGGCTAAACAAGTTCAGAGCCCAAGTGTTTGTGGTTCGTTTGAGAGGTTACCAGTGGGAGATGAGGACCAGCAAGAGCTTTCAGGGCTGGCACCTTTAGTGTAGGAGCAATCCCTGGACGTTCGCAATGTCGGTGTTGAGCTCTGGCCAGATTGAGCAGGAGAGGCTGTGTACGTTGGAAGTTTTAGTAGGCTAAACAAGTTCAGAGCCCAAGTGTTTGTGGTTCGTTTGAGAGGTTACCAGTGGGAGATGAGGACCAGCAAGAGCTTTCAGGGCTGGCACCTTTAGTGTAGGAGCAATCCCTGGACGTTCACAATTTCGGTGTGGAGCTCTGGCCAGATTGAGCAGGAGAGGCTGTGTACGTTGGAAGTTTTAGTAGGCTAAACAAGTTCAGAGCCCAAGTGTTTGTGGTTCGTTTGAGAGGTTACCAGTGGGAGATGAGGACCAGCAAGAGCTTTCAGGGCTGGCACCTTTAGTGTAGGAGCAATCCCTGGACGTTCGCAATGTCGGTGTTGAGCTCTGGCCAGATTGAGCAGGAGAGGCTGTGTACGTTGGAAGTTTTAGTAGGCTAAACAAGTTCAGAGCCCAAGTGTTTGTGGTTCGTTTGAGAGGTTACCAGTGGGAGATGAGGACCAGCAAGAGCTTTCAGGGCCGGCACCTTTAGTGTAGGAGCAATCGCTGGACGTTCGCAATTTCGGTGTTGAGCTCTGGCCAGATTGAGCAGGAGAGGCTGTGTACGTTGGAAGTTTTAGTAGGCTAAACAAGTTCAGAGCCCAAGTGTTTGTGGTTCGTTTGGGAGGTTACCAGTGGGAGATGAGGACCAGCAAGAGCTTTCAGGGCTGGCACCTTTAGTGTAGGAGCAATCCTTGGACGTTCGCAATTTCGATGGTGAATTTTGGGCAGATTGAGCAGGAGAGGCTGTGTACGTTGGAAGTTTTAGTAGGCTAAACAAGTTCAGAGCCCAAGTGTTTGTGGTTCGTTTGAGAGGTTACCAGTGGGAGATGAGGACCAGCAAGAGCTTTCAGGGCTGGCACCTTTAGTGTAGGAGCAATCGCTGGACGTTCGCAATTTCGCAGTTGAATTTTGGCCAGATTGAGCAGGAGAGGCTGTGTACGTTGGAAGTTTTAGTAGGCTAAACAAGTTCAGAGCCCAAGTGTTTGTGGTTCGTTTGAGAGGTTACCAGTGGGAGATGAGGACCAGCAAGAGCTTTCAGGGCCGGCACCTTTAGTGTAGGAGCAATCCTTGGACGTTCGCAATTTCGGTGTTGAGCTCTGGCCAGATTGAGCAGGAGAGGCTGTGTACGTTGGAAGTTTTAGTAGGCTAAACAAGTTCAGAGCCCAAGTGTTTGTGGTTCGTTTGAGAGGTTATCAGTGGGAGATGAGGACCAGCAAGAGCTTTCAGGGCTGGCACCTTTAGTGTAGGAGCAATCGCTGGACGTTCGCAATGTCGGTGTTGAGCTCTGGCCAGATTGAGCAGGAGAGGCTGTGTACGTTGGAAGTTTTAGTAGGCTAAACAAGTTCAGAGCCCAAGTGTTTGTGGTTCGTTTGAGAGGTTACCAGTGGGAGATGAGGACCAGCAAGAGCTTTCAGGGCTGGCACCTTTAGTGTAGGAGCAATCGCTGGACGTTCGCAATTTCGGTGTTGAGCTCTGGCCAGATTGAGCAGGAGAGGCTGTGTACGTTGGAAGTTTTAGTAGGCTAAACAAGTTCAGAGGCCAAGTGTTTGTGGTTCGTTTGAGAGGTTACCAGTGGGAGATGAGGACCAGCAAGAGCTTTCAGGGCTGGCACCTTTAGTGTAGGAGCAATCCCTGGACGTTCGCAATTTCGGTGTTGAATTTTGGCCAGATTGAGCAGGAGAGGCTGTGTACGTTGGAAGTTTTAGTAGGCTAAACAAGTTCAGAGCCCAAGTGTTTGTGGTTCGTTTGAGAGGTTACCAGTGGGAGATGAGGACCAGCAAGAGCTTTCAGGGCTGGCACCTTTAGTGTAGGAGCAATCCCTGGACGTTCGCAATTTCGTTGGTGAATTTTGGCCAGATATGAGCAGGAGAGGCTGTGTACGTTGGAAGTTTTAGTAGGCTAAACAAGTTCAGAGCCCAAGTGTTTGTGGTTCGTTTGAGAGGTTACCAGTGGGAGATGAGGACCAGCAAGAGCTTTCAGGGCTGGCACCTTTAGTGTAGGAGCAATCCCTGGACGTTCGCAATGTCGGTGTTGAGCTTTGGCCAGATTGAGCAGGAGAGGCTGTGTACGTTGGAAGTTTTAGTAGGCTAAACAAGTTCAGAGCCCAAGTGTTTGTGGTTCGTTTGAGAGGTTACCAGTGGGAGATGAGGACCAGCAAGAGCTTTCAGGGCCGGCACCTTTAGTGTAGGAGCAATCCTTGGACGTTCGCAATGTCGGTGTTGAGCTCTGGCCAGATTGAGCAGGAGAGGCTGTGTACGTTGGAAGTTTTAGTAGGCTAAACAAGTTCAGAGCCCAAGTGTTTGTGGTTCGTTTGAGAGGTTATCAGTGGGAGATGAGGACCAGCAAGAGCTTTCAGGGCTGGCGCCTTTAGTGTAGGAGCAATCGCTGGACGTTCGCAATGTCGGTGTTGAGCTCTGGCCAGATTGAGCAGGAGAGGCTGTGTACGTTGGAAGTTTTAGTAGGCTAAACAAGTTCAGAGCCCAAGTGTTTGTGGTTCGTTTGAGAGGTTACCAGTGGGAGATGAGGACCAGCAAGAGCTTTCAGGGCTGGCACCTTTAGTGTAGGAGCAATCGCTGGACGTTCGCAATTTCGGTGTTGAGCTCTGGCCAGATTGAGCAGGAGAGGCTGTGTACGTTGGAAGTTTTAGTAGGCTAAACAAGTTCAGAGGCCAAGTGTTTGTGGTTCGTTTGAGAGGTTACCAGTGGGAGATGAGGACCAGCAAGAGCTTTCAGGGCTGGCACCTTTAGTGTAGGAGCAATCCCTGGACGTTCGCAATTTCGGTGTTGAATTTTGGCCAGATTGAGCAGGAGAGGCTGTGTACGTTGGAAGTTTTAGTAGGCTAAACAAGTTCAGAGCCCAAGTGTTTGTGGTTCGTTTGAGAGGTTACCAGTGGGAGATGAGGACCAGCAAGAGCTTTCAGGGCTGGCACCTTTAGTGTAGGAGCAATCCCTGGACGTTCGCAATTTCGTTGGTGAATTTTGGCCAGATATGAGCAGGAGAGGCTGTGTACGTTGGAAGTTTTAGTAGGCTAAACAAGTTCAGAGCCCAAGTGTTTGTGGTTCGTTTGAGAGGTTACCAGTGGGAGATGAGGACCAGCAAGAGCTTTCAGGGCTGGCACCTTTAGTGTAGGAGCAATCCCTGGACGTTCGCAATTTCGGAGTTGAGCTCTGGCCAGATTGAGCAGGAGAGGCTGTGTACGTTGGAAGTTTTAGTAGGCTAAACAAGTTCAGAGCCCAAGTGTTTGTGGTTCATTTGAGAGGTTACCAGTTGGAGATGAGGACCAGCAAGAGCTTTCAGGGCTGGCACCTTTAGTGTAGGAGCAATCCCTGGACATTCGCAATTTCGGTGTTGAATTTTGGCCAGATATGAGCAGGAGAGGCTGTGTACGTTGGAAGTTTTAGTAGGCTAAACAAGTTCAGAGCCCAAGTGTTTGTGGTTCGTTTGAGAGGTTACCAGTGGGAGATGAGGACCAGCAAGAGCTTTCAGGGCTGGCACCTTTAGTGTAGGAGCAATCCCTGGACGTTCGCAATGTTGGTGTTGAGCTCTGGCCAGATTGAGCAGGAGAGGCTGTGTACGTTGGAAGTTTTAGTAGGCTAAACAAGTTCAGAGGCCAAGTGTTTGTGGTTCGTTTGAGAGGTTACCAGTGGGAGATGAGGACCAGCAAGAGCTTTCAGGGCTGGCACCTTTAGTGTAGGAGCAATCCCTGGACGTTCACAATTTCGGTGTGGAGCTCTGGCCAGATTGAGCAGGAGAGGCTGTGTACGTTGGAAGTTTTAGTAGGCTAAACAAGTTCAGAGCCCAAGTGTTTGTGGTTCGTTTGAGAGGTTACCAGTGGGAGATGAGGAGCAGCAAGAGCTTTCAGGGCTGGCACCTTTAGTGTAGGAGCAATCCCTGGACGTTCGCAATTTCGGTATTGAATTTTGGCCAGATTGAGCAGGAGAGGCTGTGTACGTTGGAAGTTTTAGTAGGCTAAACAAGTTCAGAGCCCAAGTGTTTGTGGTTCGTTTGAGAGGTTACCAGTGGGAGATGAGGACCAGCAAGAGCTTTCAGGGCTGGCACCTTTAGTGTAGGAGCAATCCCTGGACGTTCGCAATGTCGGTGTTGAGCTCTGGCCAGATTGAGCAGGAGAGGCTGTGTACGTTGGAAGTTTTAGTAGGCTAAACAAGTTCAGAGCCCAAGTGTTTGTGGTTCGTTTGAGAGGTTACCAGTGGGAGATGAGGACCAGCAAGAGCTTTCAGGGCTGGCACCTTTAGTGTAGGAGCAATCCCTGGACGTTCGCAATTTCGCAGTTGAATTTTGGCCAGATTGAGCAGGAGAGGCTGTGTACGTTGGAAGTTTTAGTAGGCTAAACAAGTTCAGAGCCCAAGTGTTTGTGGTTCGTTTGAGAGGTTACCAGTGGGAGATGAGGACCAGCAAGAGCTTTCAGGGCCGGCACCTTTAGTGTAGGAGCAATCCTTGGACGTTCGCAATTTCAGTGTTGAGCTCTGGCCAGATTGAGCAGGAGAGGCTGTGTACGTTGGAAGTTTTAGTAGGCTAAACAAGTTCAGAGCCCAAGTGTTTGTGGTTCGTTTGAGAGGTTATCAGTGGGAGATGAGGACCAGCAAGAGCTTTCAGGGCTGGCACCTTTAGTGTAGGAGCAATCGCTGGACGTTCGCAATTTCGGTGTTGAGCTCTGGCCAGATTGAGCAGGAGAGGCTGTGTACGTTGGACGTTTTAGTAGGCTAAACAAGTTCAGAGCCCAAGTGTTTGTGGTTCGTTTGAGAGGTTACCAGTGGGAGATGAGGACCAGCAAGAGCTTTCAGGGCTGGCACCTTTAGTGTAGGAGCAATCGCTGGACGTTCGCAATTTCGGTGTTGAGCTCTGGCCAGATTGAGCAGGAGAGGCTGTGTACGTTGGAAGTTTTAGTAGGCTAAACAAGTTCAGAGCCCAAGTGTTTGTGGTTCGTTTGAGAGGTTACCAGTGGGAGATGAGGACCAGCAAGAGCTTTCAGGGCTGACACCTTTAGTGTAGGAGCAATCGCTGGACGTTCGCAATGTCGGTGTTGAGCTCTGGCCAGATTGAGCAGGAGAGGCTGTGTACGTTGGAAGTTTTAGTAGGCTAAACAAGTTCAGAGCCCAAGTGTTTGTGGTTCATTTGAGAGGTTACCAGTTGGAGATGAGGACCAGCAAGAGCTTTCAGGGCTGGCACCTTTAGTGTAGGAGCAATCCCTGGACATTCGCAATTTCGGTGTTGAATTTTGGCCAGATATGAGCAGGAGAGGCTGTGTACGTTGGAAGTTTTAGTAGGCTAAACAAGTTCAGAGCCCAAGTGTTTGTGGTTCGTTTGAGAGGTTACCAGTGGGAGATGAGGACCAGCAAGAGCTTTCAGGGCTGGCACCTTTAGTGTAGGAGCAATCCCTGGACGTTCGCAATGTTGGTGTTGAGCTCTGGCCAGATTGAGCAGGAGAGGCTGTGTACGTTGGAAGTTTTAGTAGGCTAAACAAGTTCAGAGCCCAAGTGTTTGTGGTTCGTTTGAGAGGTTACCAGTGGGAGATGAGGACCAGCAAGAGCTTTCAGGGCTGGCACCTTTAGTGTAGGAGCAATCCCTGGACGTTCACAATTTCGGTGTGGAGCTCTGGCCAGATTGAGCAGGAGAGGCTGTGTACGTTGGAAGTTTTAGTAGGCTAAACAAGTTCAGAGCCCAAGTGTTTGTGGTTCGTTTGAGAGGTTACCAGTGGGAGATGAGGACCAGCAAGAGCTTTCAGGGCTGGCACCTTTAGTGTAGGAGCAATCCCTGGACGTTCGCAATTTCGGTATTGAATTTTGGCCAGATTGAGCAGGAGAGGCTGTGTACGTTGGAAGTTTTAGTAGGCTAAACAAGTTCAGAGGCCAAGTGTTTGTGGTTCGTTTGAGAGGTTACCAGTGGGAGATGAGGACCAGCAAGAGCTTTCAGGGCTGGCACCTTTAGTGTAGGAGCAATCCCTGGACGTTCGCAATGTCGGTGTTGAGCTCTGGCCAGATTGAGCAGGAGAGGCTGTGTACGTTGGAAGTTTTAGTAGGCTAAACAAGTTCAGAGCCCAAGTGTTTGTGGTTCGTTTGAGAGGTTACCAGTGGGAGATGAGGACCAGCAAGAGCTTTCAGGGCTGGCACCTTTAGTGTAGGAGCAATCCCTGGACGTTCGCAATTTCGCAGTTGAATTTTGGCCAGATTGAGCAGGAGAGGGCTGTGTACGTTGGAAGTTTTAGTAGGCTAAACAAGTTCAGAGCCCAAGTGTTTGTGGTTCGTTTGAGAGGTTACCAGTGGGAGATGAGGACCAGCAAGAGCTTTCAGGGCCGGCACCTTTAGTGTAGGAGCAATCCTTGGACGTTCGCAATTTCAGTGTTGAGCTCTGGCCAGATTGAGCAGGAGAGGCTGTGTACGTTGGAAGTTTTAGTAGGCTAAACAAGTTCAGAGCCCAAGTGTTTGTGGTTCGTTTGAGAGGTTATCAGTGGGAGATGAGGACCAGCAAGAGCTTTCAGGGCTGGCACCTTTAGTGTAGGAGCAATCGCTGGACGTTCGCAATTTCGGTGTTGAGCTCTGGCCATATTGAGCAGGAGAGGCTGTGTACGTTGGACGTTTTAGTAGGCTAAACAAGTTCAGAGCCCAAGTGTTTGTGGTTCGTTTGAGAGGTTACCAGTGGGAGATGAGGACCAGCAAGAGCTTTCAGGGCTGGCACCTTTAGTGTAGGAGCAATCGCTGGACGTTCGCAATTTCGGTGTTGAGCTCTGGCCAGATTGAGCAGGAGAGGCTGTGTACGTTGGAAGTTTTAGTAGGCTAAACAAGTTCAGAGCCCAAGTGTTTGTGGTTCGTTTGAGAGGTTACCAGTGGGAGATGAGGACCAGCAAGAGCTTTCAGGGCTGACACCTTTAGTGTAGGAGCAATCGCTGGACGTTCGCAATGTCGGTGTTGAGCTCTGGCCAGATTGAGCAGGAGAGGCTGTGTACGTTGGAAGTTTTAGTAGGCTAAACAAGTTCAGAGCCCAAGTGTTTGTGGTTCGTTTGAGAGGTTACCAGTGGGAGATGAGGACCAGCAAGAGCTTTCAGGGCTGGCACCTTTAGTGTAGGAGCAATCCTTGGACGTTCGCAATTTTGGTGTTGAGCTCTGGCCAGATTGAGCAGGAGAGGCTGTGTACGTTGGAAGTTTTAGTAGGCTAAACAAGTTCAGAGCCCAAGTGTTTGTGGTTCATTTGAGAGGTTACCAGTGGGAGATGAGGACCAGCAAGAGCTTTCAGGGCCGGCACCTTTAGTGTAGGAGCAATCCTTGGACGTTCGCAATTTCGGTGTTGAGCTCTGGCCAGATTGAGCAGGAGAGGCTGTGTACGTTGGAAGTTTTAGTAGGCTAAACAAGTTCAGAGCCCAAGTGTTTGTGGTTCGTTTGAGAGGTTATCAGTGGGAGATGAGGACCAGCAAGAGCTTTCAGGGCTGGCACCTTTAGTGTAGGAGCAATCGCTGGACGTTCGCAATTTCGGTGTTGAGCTCTGGCCAGATTGAGCAGGAGAGGCTGTGTACGTTGGAAGTTTTAGTAGGCTAAACAAGTTCAGAGCCCAAGTGTTTGTGGTTCGCTTGAGAGGTTACCAGTGGGAGATGAGGACCAGCAAGAGCTTTCAGGGCTGGCACCTTTAGTGTAGGAGCAATCGCTGGACGTTCGCAGTGTCGGTGTTGAGCTCTGGCCAGATTGAGCAGAAGAGGCTGTGTACGTTGGAAGTTTTAGTAGGCTAAACAAGTTCAGAGCCCAAGTGTTTGTGGTTCGCTTGGGAGGTTACCAGTGGGAGATGAGGACCAGCAAGAGCTTTCAGGGCTGGCACCTTTAGTGTAGGAGCAATCACTGGACGTTCGCAATGTCGGTGTTGAGCTCTGGCCAGATTGAGCAGGAGAGGCTGTGTACGTTGGAAGTTTTAGTGGGCTAAACAAGTTCAGAGCCCAAGTGTTTGTGGTTCGTTTGAGAGGTTACCAGTGGGAGATGAGGACCAGCAAGAGCTTTCAGGGCTGGCACCTTTAGTGTAGGAGCAATCCCTGGACGTTCACAATTTCGGTGTGGAGCTCTGGCCAGATTGAGCAGGAGAGGCTGTGTACGTTGGAAGTTTTAGTAGGCTAAACAAGTTCAGAGCCCAAGTGTTTGTGGTTCGTTTGAGAGGTTACCAGTGGGAGATGAGGACCAGCAAGAGCTTTCAGGGCTGGCACCTTTAGTGTAGGAGCAATCGCTGGACGTTCGCAATGTCGGTGTTGAGCTCTGGCCAGATTGAGCAGGAGAGGCTGTGTACGTTGGAAGTTTTAGTAGGCTAAACAAGTTCAGAGCCCAAGTGTTTGTGGTTCGTTTGAGAGGTTACCAGTGGGAGATGAGGACCAGCAAGAGCTTTCAGGGCTGGCACCTTTAGTGTAGGAGCAATCGTTGGACGTTCGCAATTTCGGTGTTGAGCTCTGGCCAGATTGAGCAGGAGAGGCTGTGTACGTTGGAAGTTTTAGTAGGCTAAACAAGTTCAGAGCCCAAGTGTTTGTGGTTCGTTTGAGAGGTTACCAGTGGGAGATGAGGACCAGCAAGAGCTTTCAGGGCTGGCACCTTTAGTGTAGGAGCAATCGCTGGACGTTCGCAATGTCGGTGTTGAATTTTGGCCAGATTGAGCAGGAGAGGCTGTGTACGTTGGAAGTTTTAGTAGGCTAAACAAGTTCAGAGCCCAAGTGTTTGTGGTTCGTTTGAGAGGTTACCAGTGGGAGATGAGGATCAGCAAGAGCTTTCAGGGCCGGCACCTTTAGTGTAGGAGCAATCCTTGGACGTTCGCAATTTCGGTGTTGCGCTCTGGCCAGATTGAGCAGGAGAGGCTGTGTACGTTGGAAGTTTTAGTAGGCTAAACAAGTTCAGAGCCCAAGTGTTTGTGGTTCGTTTGAGAGGTTATCAGTGGGAGATGAGGACCAGCAAGAGCTTTCAGGGCTGGCACCTTTAGTGTAGGAGCAATCGCTGGACGTTCGCAATGTCGGTGTTGAGCTCTGGCCAGATTGAGCAGGAGAGGCTGTGTACGTTGGAAGTTTTAGTAGGCTAAACAAGTTCAGAGCCCAAGTGTTTGTGGTTCGTTTGAGAGGTTACCAGTGGGAGATGAGGACCAGCAAGAGCTTTCAGGGCTGGCACCTTTAGTGTAGGAGCAATCGCTGGACGTTCGCAATTTCGGTGTTGAGCTCTGGCCAGATTGAGCAGGAGAGGCTGTGTACGTTGGAAGTTTTAGTAGGCTAAACAAGTTCAGAGCCCAAGTGTTTGTGGTTCGTTTGAGAGGTTACCAGTGGGAGATGAGGACCAGCAAGAGCTTTCAGGGCTGGCACCTTTAGTGTAGGAGCAATCCCTGGACGTTCACAATTTCGGTGTGGAGCTCTGGCCAGATTGAGCAGGAGAGGCTGTGTACGTTGGAAGTTTTAGTAGGCTAAACAAGTTCAGAGCCCAAGTGTTTGTGGTTCGTTTGAGAGGTTACCAATGGGAGATGAGGACCAGCAAGAGCTTTCAGGGCTGGCACCTTTAGTGTAGGAGCAATCCCTGGACGTTCGCAATTTCGGTGTTGAATTTTGGCCAGATTGAGCAGGAGAGGCTGTGTACGTTGGAAGTTTTAGTAGGCTAAACAAGTTCAGAGCCCAAGTGTTTGTGGTTCGTTTGAGAGGTTACCAGTGGGAGATGAGGACCAGCAAGAGCTTTCAGGGCTGGCACCTTTAGTGTAGGAGCAATCCCTGGACGTTCGCAATGTCGGTGTTGAGCTCTGGCCAGATTGAGCAGGAGAGGCTGTGTACGTTGGAAGTTTTAGTAGGCTAAACAAGTTCAGAGCCCAAGTGTTTGTGGTTCGTTTGAGAGGTTACCAGTGGGAGATGAGGACCAGCAAGAGCTTTCAGGGCTGGCACCTTTAGTGTAGGAGCAATCCCTGGACGTTCGCAATTTCGCAGTTGAATTTTGGCCAGATTGAGCAGGAGAGGCTGTGTACGTTGGAAGTTTTAGTAGGCTAAACAAGTTCAGAGCCCAAGTGTTTGTGGTTCGTTTGAGAGGTTACCAGTGGGAGATGAGGACCAGCAAGAGCTTTCAGGGCCGGCACCTTTAGTGTAGGAGCAATCCTTGGACGTTCGCAATTTCAGTGTTGAGCTCTGGCCAGATTGAGCAGGAGAGGCTGTGTACGTTGGAAGTTTTAGTAGGCTAAACAAGTTCAGAGCCCAAGTGTTTGTGGTTCGTTTGAGAGGTTATCAGTGGGAGATGAGGACCAGCAAGAGCTTTCAGGGCTGGCACCTTTAGTGTAGGAGCAATCGCTGGACGTTCGCAATTTCGGTGTTGAGCTCTGGCCAGATTGAGCAGGAGAGGCTGTGTACGTTGGACGTTTTAGTAGGCTAAACAAGTTCAGAGCCCAAGTGTTTGTGGTTCGTTTGAGAGGTTACCAGTGGGAGATGAGGACCAGCAAGAGCTTTCAGGGCTGACACCTTTAGTGTAGGAGCAATCGCTGGACGTTCGCAATGTCGGTGTTGAGCTCTGGCCAGATTGAGCAGGAGAGGCTGTGTACGTTGGAAGTTTTAGTAGGCTAAACAAGTTCAGAGCCCAAGTGTTTGTGGTTCGTTTGAGAGGTTACCAGTGGGAGATGAGGACCAGCAAGAGCTTTCAGGGCCGGCACCTTTAGTGTAGGAGCAATCCTTGGACGTTCGCAATTTCAGGTGTTGAGCTCTGGCCAGATTGAGCAGGAGAGGCTGTGTACGTTGGAAGTTTTAGTAGGCTAAACAAGTTCAGAGGCCAAGTGTTTGTGGTTCGTTTGAGAGGTTATCAGTGGGAGATGAGGACCAGCAAGAGCTTTCAGGGCTGGCACCTTTAGTGTAGGAGCAATCGCTGGACGTTCGCAATTTCGGTGTTGAGCTCTGGCCAGATTGAGCAGGAGAGGCTGTGTACGTTGGACGTTTTAGTAGGCTAAACAAGTTCAGAGCCCAAGTGTTTGTGGTTCGTTTGAGAGGTTACCAGTGGGAGATGAGGACCAGCAAGAGCTTTCAGGGCTGGCACCTTTAGTGTAGGAGCAATCGCTGGACGTTCGCAATTTCGGTGTTGAGCTCTGGCCAGATTGAGCAGGAGAGGCTGTGTACGTTGGAAGTTTTAGTAGGCTAAACAAGTTCAGAGCCCAAGTGTTTGTGGTTCGTTTGAGAGGTTACCAGTGGGAGATGAGGACCAGCAAGAGCTTTCAGGGCTGACACCTTTAGTGTAGGAGCAATCGCTGGACGTTCGCAATGTCGGTGTTGAGCTCTGGCCAGATTGAGCAGGAGAGGCTGTGTACGTTGGAAGTTTTAGTAGGCTAAACAAGTTCAGAGCCCAAGTGTTTGTGGTTCGTTTGAGAGGTTACCAGTGGGAGATGAGGACCAGCAAGAGCTTTCAGGGCTGGCACCTTTAGTGTAGGAGCAATCGCTGGACGTTCGCAATTTCGGTGTTGAATTTTGGCCAGATTGAGCAGGAGAGGCTGTGTACGTTGGAAGTTTTAGTAGGCTAAACAAGTTCAGAGCCCAAGTGTTTGTGGTTCATTTGAGAGGTTACCAGTGGGAGATGAGGACCAGCAAGAGCTTTCAGGGCTGGCACCTTTAGTGTAGGAGCAATCGCTGGACGTTCGCAATGTCGGTGTTGAGCTCTGGCCAGATTGAGCAGGAGAGGCTGTGTACGTTGGAAGTTTTAGTAGGCTAAACAAGTTCAGAGCCCAAGTGTTTGTGGTTCGTTTGAGAGGTTACCAGTGGGAGATGAGGACCAGCAAGAGCTTTCAGGGCTGGCACCTTTAGTGTAGGAGCAATCCCTGGACGTTCGCAATTTCGGTGTTGAGCTCTGGCCAGATTGAGCAGGAGAGGCTGTGTACGTTGGAAGTTTTAGTAGGCTAAACAAGTTCAGAGCCCAAGTGTTTGTGGTTCGTTTGAGAGGTTACCAGTGGGAGATGAGGACCAGCAAGAGCTTTCAGGGCTGGCACCTTTAGTGTAGGAGCAATCACTGGACGTTCGCAATGTCGGTGTTGAGCTCTGGCCAGATTGAGCAGGAGAGGCTGTGTACGTTGGAAGTTTTAGTAGGCTAAACAAGTTCAGAGCCCAAGTGTTTGTGGTTCGTTTGAGAGGTTACCAGTGGGAGATGAGGACCAGCAAGAGCTTTCAGGGCTGGCACCTTTAGTGTAGGAGCAATCCCTGGACGTTCGCAATTCCGTTGGTGAATTTTGGCCAGATTGAGCAGGAGAGGCTGTGTACGTTGGAAGTTTTAGTAGGCTAAACAAGTTCAGAGCCCAAGTGTTTGTGGTTCGTTTGAGAGGTTACCAGTGGGAGATGAGGACCAGCAAGAGCTTTCAGGGCTGGCACCTTTAGTGTAGGAGCAATCCCTGGACGTTCGCAATTTCGCAGTTGAATTTTGGCCAGATTGAGCAGGAGAGGCTGTGTACGTTGGAAGTTTTAGTAGGCTAAACAAGTTCAGAGCCCAAGTGTTTGTGGTTCGTTTGAGAGGTTACCAGTGGGAGATGAGGACCAGCAAGAGCTTTCAGGGCTGGCACCTTTAGTGTAGGAGCAATCGCTGGACGTTCGCAATGTCGGTGTTGAGCTCTGGCCAGATTGAGCAGGAGAGGCTGTGTACGTTGGAAGTTTTAGTAGGCTAAACAAGTTCAGAGCCCAAGTGTTTGTGGTTCGTTTGAGAGGTTACCAGTGGGAGATGAGGACCAGCAAGAGCTTTCAGGGCTGGCACCTTTAGTGTAGGAGCAATCCCTGGACGTTCGCAATTTCGGTGTTGAGCTCTGGCCAGATTGAGCAGGAGAGGCTGTGTACGTTGGAAGTTTTAGTAGGCTAAACAAGTTCAGAGCCCAAGTGTTTGTGGTTCGTTTGAGAGGTTACCAGTGGGAGATGAGGACCAGCAAGAGCTTTCAGGGCTGGCACCTTTAGTGTAGGAGCAATCACTGGACGTTCGCAATGTCGGTGTTGAGCTCTGGCCAGATTGAGCAGGAGAGGCTGTGTACGTTGGAAGTTTTAGTAGGCTAAACAAGTTCAGAGCCCAAGTGTTTGTGGTTCGTTTGAGAGGTTACCAGTGGGAGATGAGGACCAGCAAGAGCTTTCAGGGCTGGCACCTTTAGTGTAGGAGCAATCCCTGGACGTTCGCAATTCCGTTGGTGAATTTTGGCCAGATTGAGCAGGAGAGGCTGTGTACGTTGGAAGTTTTAGTAGGCTAAACAAGTTCAGAGCCCAAGTGTTTGTGGTTCGTTTGAGAGGTTACCAGTGGGAGATGAGGACCAGCAAGAGCTTTCAGGGCTGGCACCTTTAGTGTAGGAGCAATCCCTGGACGTTCGCAATGTCGGTGTTGAGCTCTGGCCAGATTGAGCAGGAGAGGCTGTGTACGTTGGAAGTTTTAGTAGGCTAAACAAGTTCAGAGCCCAAGTGTTTGTGGTTCGTTTGAGAGGTTACCAGTGGGAGATGAGGACCAGCAAGAGCTTTCAGGGCTGGCACCTTTAGTGTAGGAGCAATCCCTGGACGTTCGCAATGTCGGTGTTGAGCTCTGGCCAGATTGAGCAGGAGAGGCTGTGTACGTTGGAAGTTTTAGTAGGCTAAACAAGTTCAGAGCCCAAGTGTTTGTGGTTCGTTTGAGAGGTTACCAGTGGGAGATGAGGACCAGCAAGAGCTTTCAGGGCTGGCACCTTTAGTGTAGGAGCAATCGCTGGACGTTCGCAATTTCGGTGTTGAGCTCTGGCCAGATTGAGCAGGAGAGGCTGTGTACGTTGGAAGTTTTAGTAGGCTAAACAAGTTCAGAGCCCAAGTGTTTGTGGTTCGTTTGAGAGGTTACCAGTGGGAGATGAGTACCAGCAAGAGCTTTCAGGGCTGGCACCTTTAGTGTAGGAGCAATCCCTGGACGTTCGCAATTTCGGAGTTGAGCTCTGGCCAGATTGAGCAGGAGAGGCTGTGTACGTTGGAAGTTTTAGTAGGCTAAACAAGTTCAGAGCCCAAGTGTTTGTGGTTCGTTTGAGAGGTTACCAGTGGGAGATGAGGACCAGCAAGAGCTTTCAGGGCTGGCACCTTTAGTGTAGGAGCAATCCCTGGACGTTCGCAATTTCGTTGCTGAATTTTGGCCAGATTGAGCAGGAGAGGCTGTGTACGTTGGAAGTTTTAGTAGGCTAAACAAGTTCAGAGGCCAAGTGTTTGTGGTTCGTTTGAGAGGTTACCAGTGGGAGATGAGGACCAGCAAGAGCTTTCAGGGCTGGCACCTTTAGTGTAGGAGCAATCGCTGGACGTTCGCAATTTCGGTGTTGAGCTCTGGCCAGATTGAGCAGGAGAGGCTGTGTACGTTGGAAGTTTTAGTAGGCTAAACAAGTTCAGAGCCCAAGTGTTTGTGGTTCGTTTGAGAGGTTACCAGTGGGAGATGAGGACCAGCAAGAGCTTTCAGGGCTGGCACCTTTAGTGTAGGAGCAATCGCTGGACGTTCGCAATTTCGGTGTTGAATTTTGGCCAGATTGAGCAGGAGAGGCTGTGTACGTTGGAAGTTTTAGTAGGCTAAACAAGTTCAGAGCCCAAGTGTTTGTGGTTCGTTTGAGAGGTTACCAGTGGGAGATGAGGACCAGCAAGAGCTTTCAGGGCTGGCACCTTTAGTGTAGGAGCAATCCTTGGACGTTCGCAATGTCGGAGTTGAGCTCTGGCCAGATTGAGCAGGAGAGGCTGTGTACGTTGGAAGTTTTAGTAGGCTAAACAAGTTCAGAGCCCAAGTGTTTGTGGTTCGTTTGAGAGGTTACCAGTGGGAGATGAGGACCAGCAAGAGCTTTCAGGGCTGGCACCTTTAGTGTAGGAGCAATCCTTGGACGTTCGCAATGTCGGTGTTGAGCTCTGGCCAGATTGAGCAGGAGAGGCTGTGTACGTTGGAAGTTTTAGTAGGCTAAACAAGTTCAGAGGCCAAGTGTTTGTGGTTCGTTTGAGAGGTTACCAGTGGGAGATGAGGACCAGCAAGAGCTTTCAGGGCTGGCACCTTTAGTGTAGGAGCAATCCTTGGACGTTCGCAATTTCGGTGTTGAGCTCTGGCCAGATTGAGCAGGAGAGGCTGTGTACGTTGGAAGTTTTAGTAGGCTAAACAAGTTCAGAGCCCAAGTGTTTGTGGTTCGTTTGAGAGGTTACCAGTGGGAGATGAGGACCAGCAAGAGCTTTCAGGGCTGGCACCTTTAGTGTAGGAGCAATCGCTGGACGTTCGCAATGTCGGTGTTGAGCTCTGGCCAGATTGAGCAGGAGAGGCTGTGTACGTTGGAAGTTTTAGTAGGCTAAACAAGTTCAGAGCCCAAGTGTTTGTGGTTCGTTTGAGAGGTTACCAGTGGGAGATGAGGACCAGCAAGAGCTTTCAGGGCTGGCACCTTTAGTGTAGGAGCAATCGCTGGACGTTCGCAATTTCGGTGTTGAGCTCTGGCCAGATTGAGCAGGAGAGGCTGTGTACGTTGGAAGTTTTAGTAGGCTAAACAAGTTCAGAGGCCAAGTGTTTGTGGTTCGTTTGAGAGGTTACCAGTGGGAGATGAGGACCAGCAAGAGCTTTCAGGGCTGGCACCTTTAGTGTAGGAGCAATCGCTGGACGTTCGCAATGTCGGTGTTGAGCTCTGGCCAGATTGAGCAGGAGAGGCTGTGTACGTTGGAAGTTTTAGTAGGCTAAACAAGTTCAGAGCCCAAGTGTTTGTGGTTCGTTTGAGAGGTTACCAGTGGGAGATGAGGACCAGCAAGAGCTTTCAGGGCTGGCACCTTTAGTGTAGGAGCAATCGCTGGACGTTCGCAATGTCGGTGTTGAGCTCTGGCCAGATTGAGCAGGAGAGGCTGTGTACGTTGGAAGTTTTAGTAGGCTAAACAAGTTCAGAGCCCAAGTGTTTGTGGTTCGTTTGAGAGGTTACCAGTGGGAGATGAGGACCAGCAAGAGCTTTCAGGGCTGGCACCTTTAGTGTAGGAGCAATCCTTGGACGTTCGCAATTTCGGTGTTGAGCTCTGGCCAGATTGAGCAGGAGAGGCTGTGTACGTTGGAAGTTTTAGTAGGCTAAACAAGTTCAGAGCCCAAGTGTTTGTGGTTCGTTTGAGAGGTTACCAGTGGGAGATGAGGACCAGCAAGAGCTTTCAGGGCTGGCACCTTTAGTGTAGGAGCAATCGCTGGACGTTCGCAATTTCGTTGGTGAATTTTGGCCAGATATGAGCAGGAGAGGCTGTGTACGTTGGAAGTTTTAGTAGGCTAAACAAGTTCAGAGCCCAAGTGTTTGTGGTTCGTTTGAGAGGTTACCAGTGGGAGATGAGGACCAGCAAGAGCTTTCAGGGCTGGCACCTTTAGTGTAGGAGCAATCCCTGGACGTTCGCAATTTCGCAGTTGAATTTTGGCCAGATTGAGCAGGAGAGGCTGTGTACGTTGGAAGTTTTAGTAGGCTAAACAAGTTCAGAGCCCAAGTGTTTGTGGTTCGTTTGAGAGGTTACCAGTGGGAGATGAGGAGCAGCAAGAGCTTTCAGGGCTGGCACCTTTAGTGTAGGAGCAATCCCTGGACGTTCGCAATGTCGGTGTTGAGCTCTGGCCAGATTGAGCAGGAGAGGCTGTGTACGTTGGAAGTTTTAGTAGGCTAAACAAGTTCAGAGCCCAAGTGTTTGTGGTTCGTTTGAGAGGTTACCAGTGGGAGATGAGGACCAGCAAGAGCTTTCAGGGCTGGCACCTTTAGTGTAGGAGCAATCCCTGGACGTTCGCAATTTCGGTGTTGAGCTCTGGCCAGATTGAGCAGGAGAGGCTGTGTACGTTGGAAGTTTTAGTAGGCTAAACAAGTTCAGAGCCCAAGTGTTTGTGGTTCGTTTGAGAGGTTACCAGTGGGAGATGAGGACCAGCAAGAGCTTTCAGGGCTGGCACCTTTAGTGTAGGAGCAATCGCTGGACGTTCGCAATGTCGGTGTTGAGCTCTGGCCAGATTGAGCAGGAGAGGCTGTGTACGTTGGAAGTTTTAGTAGGCTAAACAAGTTCAGAGCCCAAGTGTTTGTGGTTCGTTTGAGAGGTTACCAGTGGGAGATGAGGACCAGCAAGAGCTTTCAGGGCTGGCACCTTTAGTGTAGGAGCAATCCTTGGACGTTCGCAATTTTGGTGTTGAGCTCTGGCCAGATTGAGCAGGAGAGGCTGTGTACGTTGGAAGTTTTAGTAGGCTAAACAAGTTCAGAGCCCAAGTGTTTGTGGTTCGTTTGAGAGGTTACCAGTGGGAGATGAGGACCAGCAAGAGCTTTCAGGGCTGGCACCTTTAGTGTAGGAGCAATCGCTGGACGTTCGCAATGTCGGTGTTGAGCTCTGGCCAGATTGAGCAGGAGAGGCTGTGTACGTTGGAAGTTTTAGTAGGCTAAACAAGTTCAGAGCCCAAGTGTTTGTGGTTCGTTTGAGAGGTTACCAGTGGGAGATGAGGACCAGCAAGAGCTTTCAGGGCTGGCACCTTTAGTGTAGGAGCAATCCTTGGACGTTCGCAATTTCGGTGTTGAGCTCTGGCCAGATTGAGCAGGAGAGGCTGTGTACGTTGGAAGTTTTAGTAGGCTAAACAAGTTCAGAGCCCAAGTGTTTGTGGTTCGTTTGAGAGGTTACCAGTGGGAGATGAGGACCAGCAAGAGCTTTCAGGGCTGGCACCTTTAGTGTAGGAGCAATCGCTGGACGTTCGCAATTTCGTTGGTGAATTTTGGCCAGATATGAGCAGGAGAGGCTGTGTACGTTGGAAGTTTTAGTAGGCTAAACAAGTTCAGAGGCCAAGTGTTTGTGGTTCGTTTGAGAGGTTACCAGTGGGAGATGAGGACCAGCAAGAGCTTTCAGGGCTGGCACCTTTAGTGTAGGAGCAATCCCTGGACGTTCGCAATTTCGCAGTTGAATTTTGGCCAGATTGAGCAGGAGAGGCTGTGTACGTTGGAAGTTTTAGTAGGCTAAACAAGTTCAGAGCCCAAGTGTTTGTGGTTCGTTTGAGAGGTTACCAGTGGGAGATGAGGAGCAGCAAGAGCTTTCAGGGCTGGCACCTTTAGTGTAGGAGCAATCCCTGGACGTTCGCAATGTCGGTGTTGAGCTCTGGCCAGATTGAGCAGGAGAGGCTGTGTACGTTGGAAGTTTTAGTAGGCTAAACAAGTTCAGAGCCCAAGTGTTTGTGGTTCGTTTGAGAGGTTACCAGTGGGAGATGAGGACCAGCAAGAGCTTTCAGGGCTGGCACCTTTAGTGTAGGAGCAATCCCTGGACGTTCGCAATTTCGGTGTTGAGCTCTGGCCAGATTGAGCAGGAGAGGCTGTGTACGTTGGAAGTTTTAGTAGGCTAAACAAGTTCAGAGCCCAAGTGTTTGTGGTTCGTTTGAGAGGTTACCAGTGGGAGATGAGGACCAGCAAGAGCTTTCAGGGCTGGCACCTTTAGTGTAGGAGCAATCCTTGGACGTTCGCAATTTCGGTGTTGAGCTCTGGCCAGATTGAGCAGGAGAGGCTGTGTACGTTGGAAATTTTAGTAGGCTAAACAAGTTCAGAGCCCAAGTGTTTGTGGTTCGTTTGAGAGGTTACCAGTGGGAGATGAGGACCAGCAAGAGCTTTCAGGGCTGGCACCTTTAGTGTAGGAGCAATCCTTGGACGTTCGCAATTTCGGTGTTGAGCTCTGGCCAGATTGAGCAGGAGAGGCTGTGTACGTTGGAAGTTTTAGTAGGCTAAACAAGTTCAGAGCCCAAGTGTTTGTGGTTCGTTTGAGAGGTTACCAGTGGGAGATGAGGACCAGCAAGAGCTTTCAGGGCTGGCACCTTTAGTGTAGGAGCAATCGCTGGACGTTCGCAATGTCGGTGTTGAGCTCTGGCCAGATTGAGCAGGAGAGGCTGTGTACGTTGGAAGTTTTAGTAGGCTAAACAAGTTCAGAGCCCAAGTGTTTGTGGTTCGTTTGAGAGGTTACCAGTGGGAGATGAGGACCAGCAAGAGCTTTCAGGGCTGGCACCTTTAGTGTAGGAGCAATCGCTGGACGTTCGCAATTTCGGTGTTGAGCTCTGGCCAGATTGAGCAGGAGAGGCTGTGTACGTTGGAAGTTTTAGTAGGCTAAACAAGTTCAGAGCCCAAGTGTTTGTGGTTCGTTTGAGAGGTTACCAGTGGGAGATGAGGACCAGCAAGAGCTTTCAGGGCTGGCACCTTTAGTGTAGGAGCAATCGCTGGACGTTCGCAATGTCGGTGTTGAGCTCTGGCCAGATTGAGCAGGAGAGGCTGTGTACGTTGGAAGTTTTAGTAGGCTAAACAAGTTCAGAGCCCAAGTGTTTGTGGTTCGTTTGAGAGGGTACCAGTGGGAGATGAGGACCAGCAAGAGCTTTCAGGGCTGGCACCTTTAGTGTAGGAGCAATCCTTGGACGTTCGCAATTTCGGTGTTGAGCTCTGGCCAGATTGAGCAGGAGAGGCTGTGTACGTTGGAAGTTTTAGTAGGCTAAACAAGTTCAGAGCCCAAGTGTTTGTGGTTCGTTTGAGAGGTTACCAGTGGGAGATGAGGACCAGCAAGAGCTTTCAGGGCTGGCACCTTTAGTGTAGGAGCAATCGCTGGACGTTCGCAATTTCGTTGTGAATTTTGGCCAGATATGAGCAGGAGAGGCTGTGTACGTTGGAAGTTTTAGTAGGCTAAACAAGTTCAGAGCCCAAGTGTTTGTGGTTCGTTTGAGAGGTTACCAGTGGGAGATGAGGACCAGCAAGAGCTTTCAGGGCTGGCACCTTTAGTGTAGGAGCAATCCCTGGACGTTCGCAATTTCGCAGTTGAATTTTGGCCAGATTGAGCAGGAGAGGCTGTGTACGTTGGAAGTTTTAGTAGGCTAAACAAGTTCAGAGCCCAAGTGTTTGTGGTTCGTTTGAGAGGTTACCAGTGGGAGATGAGGACCAGCAAGAGCTTTCAGGGCTGGCACCTTTAGTGTAGGAGCAATCCCTGGACGTTCGCAATGTCGGTGTTGAGCTCTGGCCAGATTGAGCAGGAGAGGCTGTGTACGTTGGAAGTTTTAGTAGGCTAAACAAGTTCAGAGCCCAAGTGTTTGTGGTTCGTTTGAGAGGTTACCAGTGGGAGATGAGGACCAGCAAGAGCTTTCAGGGCTGGCACCTTTAGTGTAGGAGCAATCCCTGGACGTTCGCAATTTCGGTGTTGAGCTCTGGCCAGATTGAGCAGGAGAGGCTGTGTACGTTGGAAGTTTTAGTAGGCTAAACAAGTTCAGAGCCCAAGTGTTTGTGGTTCGTTTGAGAGGTTACCAGTGGGAGATGAGGACCAGCAAGAGCTTTCAGGGCTGGCACCTTTAGTGTAGGAGCAATCCCTGGACGTTCGCAATGTCGGAGTTGAGCTCTGGCCAGATTGAGCAGGAGAGGCTGTGTACGTTGGAAGTTTTAGTAGGCTAAACAAGTTCAGAGCCCAAGTGTTTGTGGTTCGTTTGAGAGGTTACCAGTGGGAGATGAGGACCAGCAAGAGCTTTCAGGGCTGGCACCTTTAGTGTAGGAGCAATCCCTGGACGTTCGCAATTTCGGTGTTGAGCTCTGGCCAGATTGAGCAGGAGAGGCTGTGTACGTTGGAAGTTTTAGTAGGCTAAACAAGTTCAGAGGCCAAGTGTTTGTGGTTCGTTTGAGAGGTTACCAGTGGGAGATGAGGACCAGCAAGAGCTTTCAGGGCTGGCACCTTTAGTGTAGGAGCAATCGCTGGACGTTCGCAATGTCGGTGTTGAGCTCTGGCCAGATTGAGCAGGAGAGGCTGTGTACGTTGGAAGTTTTAGTAGGCTAAACAAGTTCAGAGCCCAAGTGTTTGTGGTTCGTTTGAGAGGTTACCAGTGGGAGATGAGGACCAGCAAGAGCTTTCAGGGCTGGCACCTTTAGTGTAGGAGCAATCGCTGGACGTTCGCAATTTCGGTGTTGAATTTTGGCCAGATTGAGCAGGAGAGGCTGTGTACGTTGGAAGTTTTAGTAGGCTAAACAAGTTCAGAGGCCAAGTGTTTGTGGTTCGTTTGAGAGGTTACCAGTGGGAGATGAGGACCAGCAAGAGCTTTCAGGGCTGGCACCTTTAGTGTAGGAGCAATCCTTGGACGTTCGCAATGTCGGAGTTGAGCTCTGGCCAGATTGAGCAGGAGAGGCTGTGTACGTTGGAAGTTTTAGTAGGCTAAACAAGTTCAGAGCCCAAGTGTTTGTGGTTCGTTTGAGAGGTTACCAGTGGGAGATGAGGACCAGCAAGAGCTTTCAGGGCTGGCACCTTTAGTGTAGGAGCAATCGCTGGACGTTCGCAATGTCGGTGTTGAGCTCTGGCCAGATTGAGCAGGAGAGGCTGTGTACGTTGGAAGTTTTAGTAGGCTAAACAAGTTCAGAGCCCAAGTGTTTGTGGTTCGTTTGAGAGGTTACCAGTGGGAGATGAGGACCAGCAAGAGCTTTCAGGGCTGGCACCTTTAGTGTAGGAGCAATCCTTGGACGTTCGCAATGTCGGTGTTGAGCTCTGGCCAGATTGAGCAGGAGAGGCTGTGTACGTTGGAAGTTTTAGTAGGCTAAACAAGTTCAGAGCCCAAGTGTTTGTGGTTCGTTTGAGAGGTTACCAGTGGGAGATGAGGACCAGCAAGAGCTTTCAGGGCTGGCACCTTTAGTGTAGGAGCAATCGCTGGACGTTCGCAATGTCGGTGTTGAGCTCTGGCCAGATTGAGCAGGAGAGGCTGTGTACGTTGGAAGTTTTAGTAGGCTAAACAAGTTCAGAGCCCAAGTGTTTGTGGTTCGTTTGAGAGGTTACCAGTGGGAGATGAGGACCAGCAAGAGCTTTCAGGGCTGGCACCTTTAGTGTAGGAGCAATCCCTGGACGTTCGCAATTTCGGTGTTGAGCTCTGGCCAGATTGAGCAGGAGAGGCTGTGTACGTTGGAAGTTTTAGTAGGCTAAACAAGTTCAGAGGCCAAGTGTTTGTGGTTCGTTTGAGAGGTTACCAGTGGGAGATGAGGACCAGCAAGAGCTTTCAGGGCTGGCACCTTTAGTGTAGGAGCAATCGCTGGACGTTCGCAATTTCGGTGTTGAGCTCTGGCCAGATTGAGCAGGAGAGGCTGTGTACGTTGGAAGTTTTAGTAGGCTAAACAAGTTCAGAGCCCAAGTGTTTGTGGTTCGTTTGAGAGGTTACCAGTGGGAGATGAGGACCAGCAAGAGCTTTCAGGGCTGGCACCTTTAGTGTAGGAGCAATCACTGGACGTTCGCAATTTCGGTGTTGAATTTTGGCCAGATTGAGCAGGAGAGGCTGTGTACGTTGGAAGTTTTAGTAGGCTAAACAAGTTCAGAGCCCAAGTGTTTGTGGTTCGTTTGAGAGGTTACCAGTGGGAGATGAGGACCAGCAAGAGCTTTCAGGGCTGGCACCTTTAGTGTAGGAGCAATCCTTGGACGTTCGCAATGTCGGAGTTGAGCTCTGGCCAGATTGAGCAGGAGAGGCTGTGTACGTTGGAAGTTTTAGTAGGCTAAACAAGTTCAGAGCCCAAGTGTTTGTGGTTCGTTTGAGAGGTTACCAGTGGGAGATGAGGACCAGCAAGAGCTTTCAGGGCTGGCACCTTTAGTGTAGGAGCAATCCTTGGACGTTCGCAATGTCGGTGTTGAGCTCTGGCCAGATTGAGCAGGAGAGGCTGTGTACGTTGGAAGTTTTAGTAGGCTAAACAAGTTCAGAGCCCAAGTGTTTGTGGTTCGTTTGAGAGGTTACCAGTGGGAGATGAGGACCAGCAAGAGCTTTCAGGGCTGGCACCTTTAGTGTAGGAGCAATCGCTGGACGTTCGCAATGTCGGTGTTGAGCTCTGGCCAGATTGAGCAGGAGAGGCTGTGTACGTTGGAAGTTTTAGTAGGCTAAACAAGTTCAGAGGCCAAGTGTTTGTGGTTCGTTTGGGAGGTTACCAGTGGGAGATGAGGACCAGCAAGAGCTTTCAGGGCTGGCACCTTTAGTGTAGGAGCAATCCCTGGACGTTCACAATTTCGGTGTTGAGCTCTGGCCAGATTGAGCAGGAGAGGCTGTGTACGTTGGAAGTTTTAGTAGGCTAAACAAGTTCAGAGGCCAAGTGTTTGTGGTTCGTTTGAGAGGTTACCAGTGGGAGATGAGGAGCAGCAAGAGCTTTCAGGGCTGGCACCTTTAGTGTAGGAGCAATCGCTGGACGTTCACAATTTCGGTGTGGAGCTCTGGCCAGATTGAGCAGGAGAGGCTGTGTACGTTGGAAGTTTTAGTAGGCTAAACAAGTTCAGAGCCCAAGTGTTTGTGGTTCGTTTGAGAGGTTACCAGTGGGAGATGAGGACCAGCAAGAGCTTTCAGGGCTGGCACCTTTAGTGTAGGAGCAATCGCTGGACGTTCGCAATTTCGGTGTTGAGCTCTGGCCAGATTGAGCAGGAGAGGCTGTGTACGTTGGAAGTTTTAGTAGGCTAAACAAGTTCAGAGCCCAAGTGTTTGTGGTTCGTTTGAGAGGTTACCAGTGGGAGATGAGGACCAGCAAGAGCTTTCAGGGCTGGCACCTTTAGTGTAGGAGCAATCGCTGGACGTTCGCAATTTCGGTGTTGAATTTTGGCCAGATTGAGCAGGAGAGGCTGTGTACGTTGGAAGTTTTAGTAGGCTAAACAAGTTCAGAGGCCAAGTGTTTGTGGTTCGTTTGAGAGGTTACCAGTGGGAGATGAGGACCAGCAAGAGCTTTCAGGGCTGGCACCTTTAGTGTAGGAGCAATCCTTGGACGTTCGCAATGTCGGAGTTGAGCTCTGGCCAGATTGAGCAGGAGAGGCTGTGTACGTTGGAAGTTTTAGTAGGCTAAACAAGTTCAGAGCCCAAGTGTTTGTGGTTCGTTTGAGAGGTTACCAGTGGGAGATGAGGACCAGCAAGAGCTTTCAGGGCTGGCACCTTTAGTGTAGGAGCAATCGCTGGACGTTCGCAATGTCGGTGTTGAGCTCTGGCCAGATTGAGCAGGAGAGGCTGTGTACGTTGGAAGTTTTAGTAGGCTAAACAAGTTCAGAGCCCAAGTGTTTGTGGTTCGTTTGAGAGGTTACCAGTGGGAGATGAGGACCAGCAAGAGCTTTCAGGGCTGGCACCTTTAGTGTAGGAGCAATCCTTGGACGTTCGCAATGTCGGTGTTGAGCTCTGGCCAGATTGAGCAGGAGAGGCTGTGTACGTTGGAAGTTTTAGTAGGCTAAACAAGTTCAGAGCCCAAGTGTTTGTGGTTCGTTTGAGAGGTTACCAGTGGGAGATGAGGACCAGCAAGAGCTTTCAGGGCTGGCACCTTTAGTGTAGGAGCAATCGCTGGACGTTCGCAATGTCGGTGTTGAGCTCTGGCCAGATTGAGCAGGAGAGGCTGTGTACGTTGGAAGTTTTAGTAGGCTAAACAAGTTCAGAGCCCAAGTGTTTGTGGTTCGTTTGAGAGGTTACCAGTGGGTGATGAGGACCAGCAAGAGCTTTCAGGGCTGCACCTTTAGTGTAGGAGCAATCCCTGGACGTTCACAATTTCGGTGTTGAGCTCTGGCCAGATTGAGCAGGAGAGGCTGTGTACGTTGGAAGTTTTAGTAGGGCTAAACAAGTTCAGAGGCCAAGTGTTTGTGGTTCGTTTGAGAGGTTACCAGTGGAGATGAGGAGCAGCAAGAGCTTTCAGGGCTGGCACCTTTAGTGTAGGAGCAATCGCTGGACGTTCACAATTTCGGTGTGGAGCTCTGGCCAGATTGAGCAGGAGAGGCTGTGTACGTTGGAAGTTTTAGTAGGCTAAACAAGTTCAGAGCCCAAGTGTTTGTGGTTCGTTTCAGAGGTTACCAGTGGGAGATGAGTGACCAGCAAGAGCTTTCAGGGCTGGCACCTTTAGTGTAGGAGCAATCCCTGGACGTTCGCAATTTCGGTGTTGAGCTCTGGCCAGATTGAGCAGGAGAGGCTGTGTACGTTGGAAGTTTTAGTAGGCTAAACAAGTTCAGAGCCCAAGTGTTTGTGGTTCGTTTGAGAGGTTACCAGTGGGAGATGAGGACCAGCAAGAGCTTTCAGGGCTGGCACCTTTAGTGTAGGAGCAATCGCTGGACGTTCGCATGTCCGGTGTTGAGCTCTGGCCAGATTGAGCAGGAGAGGCTGTCTACGTTGGAAGTTTTAGTAGGCTAAACAAGTTCAGAGCCCAAGTGTTTGTGGTTCGTTTGAGAGGTTACCAGTGGGAGATGAGGACCAGCAAGAGCTTTCAGGGCTGGCACCTTTAGTGTAGGAGCAATCCTTGGACGTTCGCAATTTCGGTGTTGAGCTCTGGCCAGATTGAGCAGGAGAGGCTGTGTACGTTGGAAGTTTTAGTAGGCTAAACAAGTTCAGAGCCAAGTGTTTGTGGTTCGTTTGAGAGGTTACCAGTGGGAGATGAGGACCAGCAAGAGCTTTCAGGGCTGGCACCTTTAGTGTAGGAGCAATCGCTTGGACGTTCGCAATGTCGGTGTTGAGCTCTGGCCAGATTGAGCAGGAGAGGCTGTGTACGTTGGAAGTTTTCGTGGGCTAAACAAGTTCAGAGGCCCAAGTGTTTGTGGTTCGTTTGAGAGGTTACCAGTGGAGATGAGGAGCAGCAAGAGCTTTCAGGGCTGGCACCTTTAGTGTAGGAGCAATCCCTGGACGTTCACATTTCGGTGTTGAGCTCTGGCCAGATTGAGCAGGAGAGCTGTGTACGTTGGAAGTTTTAGTAGGCTAAACAAGTTCAGAGCCCAAGTGTTTGTGGTTCGTTTGAGAGGTTACCAGTGGGAGATGAGGACCAGCAAGAGCTTTCAGGGCTGGCACCTTTAGTGTAGGAGCAATCGCTGGACGTTCACGAATTTCGGGTGTGGAGCTCTGGCCAGATTGAGCAGGAGAGGCTGTGTACGTTGGAAGTTTTAGTAGGCTAAACAAGTTCAGAGCCCAAGTGTTTGTGGTTCGTTTGAGAGGTTACCAGTGGGAGATGAGGACCAGCAAGAGCTTTCAGGGCTGGCACCTTTAGTGTAGGAGCAATCGCTGGACGTTCGCAATTTCGAGTTGAGCTCTGGCCAGATTGAGCAGGAGAGGCTGTGTACGTTGGAAGTTTTAGTAGGCTAAACAAGTTCAGAGCCCAAGTGTTTGTGGTTCGTTTGAGAGGGTTACCAGTTGGAGATGAGGACCAGCAAGAGCTTTCAGGGCTGGCACCTTTAGTGTAGGAGCAATCCCTGGACGTTCGCAATTTCGGAGTTGAGCTCTGGCCAGATTGAGCAGGAGAGGCTGTGTACGTTGGAAGTTTTAGTAGGGCTAAACAAGTTCAGAGGCCAAGTGTTTGTGGTTCGTTTGAGAGGTTACCAGTGGGAGATGAGGACCAGCAAGAGCTTTCAGGGCTGGCACCTTTAGTGTAGGAGCAATCCTTGACGTTCGCAATGTCGGTGTTGAGCTCTGGCCAGATTGAGCAGGAGAGGCTGTGTACGTTGGAAGTTTTAGTAGGCTAAACAAGTTCAGAGCCCAAGTGTTTGTGGTTCGTTTGAGAGGTTACCAGTGGGAGATGAGGACCAGCAAGAGCTTTCAGGGCTGGCACCTTTAGTGTAGGAGCAATCGCTGGACGTTCGCAATTTCGGAGTAGAGCTCTGGCCAGATTGAGCAGGAGAGGCTGTGTACGTTGGAAGTTTTAGAAGGCTAAACAAGTTCAGAGGCCCAAGTGTTTGTGGTTCGTTTGAGAGGTTACCAGTGGGAGATGAGGACCAGCAAGAGCTTTCAGGGCTGGCACCTTTAGTGTAGGAGCAATCCCTGGACGTTCGCAATTTCGGTGTTGAGCTCTGGCCAGATTGAGCAGGGAGAGGCTGTGTACGTTGGAAGTTTTAGTAGGCTAAACAAGTTCAGAGCCAAGTGTTTGTGGTTCGTTTGAGAGGTTACCAGTGGGAGATGAGGACCAGCAAGAGCTTTCAGGGCTGGCACCTTTAGTGTAGGAGCAATCCCTGGACGTTCGCAATTTCGGTGTTGAGCTCTGGCCAGATTGAGCAGGAGAGGCTGTGTACGTTGGAAGTTTTAGTAGGCTAAACAAGTTCAGAGCCCAAGTGTTTGTGGTTCGTTTGAGAGGTTACCAGTGGGAGATGAGGACCAGCAAGAGCTTTCAGGGCTGGCACCTTTAGTGTAGGAGCAATCCCTGGACGTTCGCAATGTCGGTGTTGAGCTCTGGCCAGATTGAGCAGGAGAGGCTGTGTAACGTTGGAAGTTTTAGTAGGCTAAACAAGTTCAGAGCCCAAGTGTTTGTGGTTCGTTTGAGAGGTTACCAGTGGGAGATGAGGACCAGCAAGAGCTTTCAGGGCTGGCACCTTTAGTGTAGGAGCAATCCTTGGACGTTCGCAATTTCGTGTTGAGCTCTGGTCAGATTGAGCAGGAGAGGCTGTGTACGTTGGAAGTTTTAGTAGGCTAAACAAGTTCAGAGCCAAGTGTTTGTGGTTCGTTTGAGAGGTTACCAGTGGGGAGATGAGGACCAGCAAGAGCTTTCAGGGCTGGCACCTTTAGTGTAGGAGCAATCACTTGGACGTTCGCAATGTCGGTGTTGAGCTCTGGCCAGATTGAGCAGGAGAGGCTGTGTACGTTGGAAGTTTTAGTAGGCTAAACAAGTTCAGAGCCAAGTGTTTGTGGTTCGTTTGAGAGGTTACCAGTGGGAGATGAGGACCAGCAAGAGCTTTCAGGGCTGGCACCTTTAGTGTAGGAGCAATCCCTGGACGTTCACAATTTCGGTGTTGAGCTCTGGCCAGATTGAGCAGGAGAGGCTGTGTACGTTGGAAGTTTTAGTAGGCTAAACAAGTTCAGAGCCCAAGTGTTTGTGGTTCGTTTGAGAGGTTACCAGTGGGAGATGAGGACCAGCAAGAGCTTTCAGGGCTGGCACCTTTAGTGTAGGAGCAATCGCTGGACGTTCGCAATGTCGGTGTTGAATTTTGGCCAGATTGAGCAGGAGAGGCTGTGTACGTTGGAAGTTTTAGTAGGCTAAACAAGTTCAGAGCCCAAGTGTTTGTGGTTCGTTTGAGAGGTTACCAGTGGGAGATGAGGACCAGCAAGAGCTTTCAGGGCTGGCACCTTTAGTGTAGGAGCAATCGCTGGACGTTCGCAATGTCGGTGTTGAGCTCTGGCCAGATTGAGCAGGAGAGGCTGTGTACGTTGGAAGTTTTAGTAGGCTAAACAAGTTCAGAGCCCAAGTGTTTGTGGTTCGTTTGAGAGGTTACCAGTGGGAGATGAGGACCAGCAAGAGCTTTCAGGGCTGGCACCTTTAGTGTAGGAGCAATCCTTGGACGTTCGCAATGTCGGTGTTGAGCTCTGGCCAGATTGAGCAGGAGAGGCTGTGTACGTTGGAAGTTTTAGTAGGCTAAACAAGTTCAGAGCCCAAGTGTTTGTGGTTCGTTTGAGAGGTTACCAGTGGAAGATGAGGACCAGCAAGAGCTTTCAGGGCTGGCACCTTTAGTGTAGGAGCAATCGCTGGACGTTCGCAATGTCGGTGTTGAGCTCTGGCCAGATTGAGCAGGAGAGGCTGTGTACGTTGGAAGTTTTAGTGGCTAAACAAGTTCAGAGCCCAAGTGTTTGTGGTTCGTTTGAGAGGTTACCAGTGGAGATGAGGACCAGCAAGAGCTTTCAGGGCTGGCACCTTTAGTGTAGGGAGCAATCGCTGGACGTTCGCAATGTCGGTGTTGAATTTTGGCCAGATTGAGCAGGAGAGGCTGTGTACGTTGGAAGTTTTAGTAGGCTAAACAAGTTCAGAGGCCAAGTGTTTGTGGTTCGTTTGAGAGGTTACCAGTGGGAGATGAGGACCAGCAAGAGCTTTCAGGGCTGGCACCTTTAGTGTAGGAGCAATCGCTGGACGTTCGCAATGTCGGTGTTGAGCTCTGGCCAGATTGAGCAGGAGAGGCTGTGTACGTTGGAAGTTTTAGTAGGCTAAACAAGTTCATAGAGCCCAAGTGTTTGTGGTTCGTTTGAGAGGTTACCAGTGGGAGATGAGGACCAGCAAGAGCTTTCAGGGCTGGCACCTTTAGTGTAGGAGCAATCGCTGGACGTTCGCAATTTCGGAGTTGAGCTCTGGCCAGATTGAGCAGGAGAGGCTGTGTACGTTGGAAGTTTTAGTAGGCTAAACAAGTTCAGAGCCCAAGTGTTTGTGGTTCGTTTGAGAGGTTACCAGTGGGAGATGAGGACCAGCAAGAGCTTTCAGGGCTGGCACCTTTAGTGTAGGAGCAATCGCTGGACGTTCGCAATGTCGGTGTTGAATTTTGGCCAGATTGAGCAGGAGAGGCTGTGTACGTTGGAAGTTTTAGTAGGCTAAACAAGTTCAGAGGCCAAGTGTTTGTGGTTCGTTTGAGAGGTTACCAGTGGGAGATGAGGACCAGCAAGAGCTTTCAGGGCTGGCACCTTTAGTGTAGGAGCAATCGCTGGACGTTCGCAATGTCGGTGTTGAGCTCTGGCCAGATTGAGCAGGAGAGGCTGTGTACGTTGGAAGTTTTAGTAGGCTAAACAAGTTCAGAGCCCAAGTGTTTGTGGTTCGTTTGAGAGGTTACCAGTGGGAGATGAGGACCAGCAAGAGCTTTCAGGGCTGGCACCTTTAGTGTAGGAGCAATCCTTGGACGTTCGCAATTTCGGTGTTGAGCTCTGGTCAGATTGAGCAGGAGAGGCTGTGTACGTTGGAAGTTTTAGTAGGCTAAACAAGTTCAGAGCCCAAGTGTTTGTGGTTCGTTTGAGAGGTTACCAGTGGGAGATGAGGACCAGCAAGAGCTTTCAGGGCTGGCACCTTTAGTGTAGGAGTAATCGCTGGACGTTCGCAATTTTGGTGTTGAATTTTGGCCAGATTGAGCAGGAGAGGCTGTGTACGTTGGAAGTTTTAGTAGGCTAAACAAGTTCAGAGCCCAAGTGTTTGTGGTTCGTTTGAGAGGTTACCAGTGGGAGATGAGGACCAGCAAGAGCTTTCAGGGCTGGCACCTTTAGTGTAGGAGCAATCGCTGGACGTTCGCAATGTCGGTGTTGAGCTCTGGCCAGATTGAGCAGGAGAGGCTGTGTACGTTTGGAAGTTTTAGTAGGCTAAACAAGTTCAGAGGCCAAGTGTTTGTGGTTCGTTTGAGAGGTTACCAGTGGGAGATGAGGACCAGCAAGAGCTTTCAGGGCTGGCACCTTTAGTGTAGGAGCAATCCTTGGACGTTCGCAATTTCGGTGTTGAGCTCTGGTCAGATTGAGCAGGAGAGGCTGTGTACGTTGGAAGTTTTAGTAGGCTAAACAAGTTCAGAGCCCAAGTGTTTGTGGTTCGTTTGAGAGGTTACCAGTGGGAGATGAGGACCAGCAAGAGCTTTCAGGGCTGGCACCTTTAGTGTAGGAGCAATCCCTGGACGTTCGCAATGTCGGTGTTGAATTTTGGCCAGATTGAGCAGGAGAGGCTGTGTACGTTGGAAGTTTTAGTAGGCTAAACAAGTTCAGAGCCCAAGTGTTTGTGGTTCGTTTGAGAGGTTACCAGTGGGAGATGAGGACCAGCAAGAGCTTTCAGGGCTGGCACCTTAGTGTAGGAGCAATCGCTGGACGTTCGCAATGTCGGTGTTGAGCTCTGGCCAGATTGAGCAGGAGAGGCTGTGTACGTTGGAAGTTTTAGTAGGCTAAACAAGTTCAGAGCCCAAGTGTTTGTGGTTCGTTTGAGAGGTTACCAGTGGGAGATGAGGACCAGCAAGAGCTTTCAGGGCTGGCACCTTTAGTGTAGGAGCAATCCTTGGACGTTCGCAATTTCGGTGTTGAGCTCTGGTCAGATTGAGCAGGAGAGGCTGTGTACGTTGGAAGTTTTTAGTAGGCTAAACAAGTTCAGAGCCCAAGTGTTTGTGGTTCGTTTGAGAGGTTACCAGTGGGAGATGAGGAGCAGCAAGAGCTTTCAGGGCTGGCACCTTTAGTGTAGGAGCAATCGCTGGACGTTCGCAATGTCGGTGTTGAGCTCTGGCCAGATTGAGCAGGAGAGGCTGTGTACGTTGGAAGTTTTAGTAGGCTAAACAAGTTCAGAGCCCAAGTGTTTGTGGTTCGTTTGAGAGGTTACCAGTGGGAGATGAGGACCAGCAAGAGCTTTCAGGGCTGGCACCTTTAGTGTAGGAGCAATCGCTGGACGTTCGCAATGTCGGTGTTGAATTTGGCCAGATTGAGCAGGAGAGGCTGTGTACGTTGGAAGTTTTAGTAGGCTAAACAAGTTCAGAGCCCAAGTGTTTGTGGTTCGTTTGAGAGGTTACCAGTGGGAGATGAGGAGCAGCAAGAGCTTTCAGGGCTGGCACCTTTAGTGTAGGAGCAATCCTTGGACGTTCGCAATTTCGGTGTTGAGCTCTGGTCAGATTGAGCAGGAGAGGCTGTGTACGTTGGAAGTTTTAGTAGGCTAAACAAGTTCAGAGCCCAAGTGTTTGTGGTTCGTTTGAGAGGTTACCAGTGGGAGATGAGGACCAGCAAGAGCTTTCAGGGCTGGCACCTTTAGTGTAGGAGCAATCGCTGGACGTTCGCAATGTCGGTGTTGAGCTCTGGCCAGATTGAGCAGGAGAGGCTGTGTACGTTGGAAGTTTTAGTGGCTAAACAAGTTCAGAGCCCAAGTGTTTGTGGTTCGTTTGAGAGGTTACCAGTGGGAGATGAGGACCAGCAAGAGCTTTCAGGGCTGGCACCTTTAGTGTAGGAGCAATCCCTGGACGTTCACAATTTCGGTGTTGAGCTCTGGCCAGATTGAGCAGGAGAGGCTGTGTACGTTGGAAGTTTTAGTAGGCTAAACAAGTTCAGAGGCCAAGTGTTTGTGGTTCGTTTGAGAGGTTACCAGTGGGAGATGAGGACCAGCAAGAGCTTTCAGGGCTGGCACCTTTAGTGTAGGAGCAATCCTTGGACGTTCGCAATTTCGGTGTTGAGCTCTGGCCAGATTGAGCAGGAGAGGCTGTGTACGTTGGAAGTTTTAGTAGGCTAAACAAGTTCAGAGCCCAAGTGTTTGTGGTTCGTTTGAGAGGTTACCAGTGGGAGATGAGGACCAGCAAGAGCTTTCAGGGCTGGCACCTTTAGTGTAGGAGCAATCGCTGGACGTTCGCAATGTCGGTGTTGAGCTCTGGCCAGATTGAGCAGGAGAGGCTGTGTACGTTGGAAGTTTTAGTAGGCTAAACAAGTTCAGAGCCCAAGTGTTTGTGGTTCGTTTGAGAGGTTACCAGTGGGAGATGAGGACCAGCAAGAGCTTTCAGGGCTGGCACCTTTAGTGTAGGAGCAATCCTTGGACGTTCGCAATTTCGGTGTTGAGCTCTGGTCAGATTGAGCAGGAGAGGCTGTGTACGTTGGAAGTTTTAGTAGGCTAAACAAGTTCAGAGGCCAAGTGTTTGTGGTTCGTTTGAGAGGTTACCAGTGGGAGATGAGGACCAGCAAGAGCTTTCAGGGCTGGCACCTTTAGTGTAGGAGCAATCGCTGGACGTTCGCAATGTCGGTGTTGAGCTCTGGCCAGATTGAGCAGGAGAGGCTGTGTACGTTGGAAGTTTAGTGGGCTAAACAAGTTCAGAGCCCAAGTGTTTGTGGTTCGTTTGAGAGGTTACCAGTGGGAGATGAGGACCAGCAAGAGCTTTCAGGGCTGGCACCTTTAGTGTAGGAGCAATCGCTGGACGTTCACAATGTCGGTGTTGAGCTCTGGCCAGATTGAGCAGGAGAGGCTGTGTACGTTGGAAGTTTTAGTAGGCTAAACAAGTTCAGAGGCCAAGTGTTTGTGGTTCGTTTGAGAGGTTACCAGTGGGAGATGAGGACCAGCAAGAGCTTTCAGGGCTGGCACCTTTAGTGTAGGAGCAATCGCTGGACGTTCGCAATGTCGGTGTTGAGCTCTGGCCAGATTGAGCAGGAGAGGCTGAGTACGTTGGAAGTTTTAGTAGGCTAAACAAGTTCAGAGCCCAAGTGTTTGTGGTTCGTTTGAGAGGTTACCAGTGGGAGATGAGGACCAGCAAGAGCTTTCAGGGCTGGCACCTTTAGTGTAGGAGCAATCCCTGGACGTTCGCAATGTCGGTGTTGAGCTCTGGCCAGATTGAGCAGGAGAGGCTGTGTACGTTGGAAGTTTTAGTAGGCTAAACAAGTTCAGAGCCCAAGTGTTTGTGGTTCGTTTGAGAGGTTACCAGTGGGAGATGAGGACCAGCAAGAGCTTTCAGGGCTGGCACCTTTAGTGTAGGAGCAATCGCTGGACGTTCGCAATGTCGGTGTTGAATTTTGGCCAGATTGAGCAGGAGAGGCTGTGTACGTTGGAAGTTTTAGTAGGCTAAACAAGTTCAGAGCCCAAGTGTTTGTGGTTCGTTTGAGAGGTTACCAGTGGGAGATGAGGACCAGCAAGAGCTTTCAGGGCTGGCACCTTTAGTGTAGGAGCAATCGCTGGACGTTCGCAATGTCGGTGTTGAGCTCTGGCCAGATTGAGCAGGAGAGGCTGTGTACGTTGGAAGTTTTAGTAGGCTAAACAAGTTCAGAGCCCAAGTGTTTGTGGTTCGTTTGAGAGGTTACCAGTGGGAGATGAGGACCAGCAAGAGCTTTCAGGGCTGGCACCTTTAGTGTAGGAGCAATCCTTGGACGTTCGCAATGTCGGTGTTGAGCTCTGGTCAGATTGAGCAGGAGAGGCTGTGTACGTTGGAAGTTTTAGTAGGCTAAACAAGTTCAGAGCCCAAGTGTTTGTGGTTCGTTTGAGAGGTTACCAGTGGAAGATGAGGACCAGCAAGAGCTTTCAGGGCTGGCACCTTTAGTGTAGGAGCAATCGCTGGACGTTCGCAATGTCGGTGTTGAGCTCTGGCCAGATTGAGCAGGAGAGGCTGTGTACGTTGGAAGTTTTAGTGGCTAAACAAGTTCAGAGCCCAAGTGTTTGTGGTTCGTTTGAGAGGTTACCAGTGGGAGATGAGGACCAGCAAGAGCTTTCAGGGCTGGCACCTTTAGTGTAGGAGCAATCGCTGGACGTTCGCAATGTCGGTGTTGAATTTTGGCCAGATTGAGCAGGAGAGGCTGTGTACGTTGGAAGTTTTAGTAGGCTAAACAAGTTCAGAGGCCAAGTGTTTGTGGTTCGTTTGAGAGGTTACCAGTGGGAGATGAGGACCAGCAAGAGCTTTCAGGGCTGGCACCTTTAGTGTAGGAGCAATCGCTGGACGTTCGCAATGTCGGTGTTGAGCTCTGGCCAGATTGAGCAGGAGAGGCTGTGTACGTTGGAAGTTTTAGTAGGCTAAACAAGTTCAGAGCCCAAGTGTTTGTGGTTCGTTTGAGAGGTTACCAGTGGGAGATGAGGAGCCAGCAAGAGCTTTCAGGGCTGGCACCTTTAGTGTAGGAGCAATCCTTGGACGTTCGCAATTTCGGTGTTGAGCTCTGGTCAGATTGAGCAGGAGAGGCTGTGTACGTTGGAAGTTTTAGTAGGCTAAACAAGTTCAGAGCCAAGTGTTTGTGGTTCGTTTGAGAGGTTACCAGTGGGAGATGAGGACCAGCAAGAGCTTTCAGGGCTGGCAACCTTTAGTGTAGGAGCTAATCGCTGGACGTTCGCAATGTCGGTGTTGAATTTTGGCCAGATTGAGCAGGAGAGGCTGTGTACGTTGGAAGTTTTAGTAGGCTAAACAAGTTCAGAGCCCAAGTGTTTGTGGTTCGTTTGAGAGGTTACCAGTGGGAGATGAGGACCAGCAAGAGCTTTCAGGGCTGGCACCTTTAGTGTAGGAGCAATCGCTGGACGTTCGCAATGTCGGTGTTGAGCTCTGGCCAGATTGAGCAGGAGAGGCTGTGTACGTTGGAAGTTTTAGTAGGCTAAACAAGTTCAGAGCCCAAGTGTTTGTGGTTCGTTTGAGAGGTTACCAGTGGGAGATGAGGACCAGCAAGAGCTTTCAGGGCTGGCACCTTTAGTGTAGGAGCAATCCTTGGACGTTCGCAATTTCGGTGTTGAGCTCTGGTCAGATTGAGCAGGAGAGGCTGTGTACGTTGGAAGTTTTAGTAGGCTAAACAAGTTCAGAGCCCAAGTGTTTGTGGTTCGTTTGAGAGGTTACCAGTGGAAGATGAGGACCAGCAAGAGCTTTCAGGGCTGGCACCTTTAGTGTAGGAGCAATCGCTGGACGTTCGCAATGTCGGTGTTGAGCTCTGGCCAGATTGAGCAGGAGAGGCTGTGTACGTTGGAAGTTTTAGTGGCTAAACAAGTTCAGAGCCCAAGTGTTTGTGGTTCGTTTGAGAGGTTACCAGTGGGAGATGAGGACCAGCAAGAGCTTTCAGGGCTGGCACCTTTAGTGTAGGAGCAATCGCTGGACGTTCGCAATGTCGGTGTTGAATTTTGGCCAGATTGAGCAGGAGAGGCTGTGTACGTTGGAAGTTTTAGTAGGCTAAACAAGTTCAGAGGCCAAGTGTTTGTGGTTCGTTTGAGAGGTTACCAGTGGGAGATGAGGACCAGCAAGAGCTTTCAGGGCTGGCACCTTTAGTGTAGGAGCAATCGCTGGACGTTCGCAATGTCGGTGTTGAGCTCTGGCCAGATTGAGCAGGAGAGGCTGTGTACGTTGGAAGTTTTAGTAGGCTAAACAAGTTCAGAGCCCAAGTGTTTGTGGTTCGTTTGAGAGGTTACCAGTGGGAGATGAGGACCAGCAAGAGCTTTCAGGGCTGGCACCTTTAGTGTAGGAGCAATCGCTGGACGTTCGCAATTTCGGTGTTGAGCTCTGTCAGATTGAGCAGGAGAGGCTGTGTACGTTGGAAGTTTTAGTAGGCTAAACAAGTTCAGAGCCCAAGTGTTTGGTGGTTCGTTTGAGAGGTTACCAGTGGGAGATGAGGACCAGCAAGAGCTTTCAGGCTGGCACCTTTAGTGTAGGAGTAATCGCTGGACGTTCGCAATTTTGGTGTTGAATTTTGGCCAGATTGAGGCAGGAGAGGCTGTGTACGTTGGAAGTTTTAGTAGGCTAAACAAGTTCAGAGCCCAAGTGTTTGTGGTTCGTTTGAGAGGTTACCAGTGGGAGATGAGGGACCAGCAAGAGCTTTCAGGCTGGCACCTTTAGTGTAGGAGCAATCGCTGGACGTTCGCAATGTCGGTGTTGAGCTCTGGCCAGATTGAGCAGGAGAGGCTGTGTACGTTGGAAGTTTTAGTAGGCTAAACAAGTTCAGAGGCCAAGTGTTTGTGGTTCGTTTGAGAGGTTACCAGTGGGAGATGAGGACCAGCAAGAGCTTTCAGGGCTGGCACCTTTAGTGTAGGAGCAATCCTTGGACGTTCGCAATTTCGGTGTTGAGCTCTGGTCAGATTGAGCAGGAGAGGCTGTGTACGTTGGAAGTTTTAGTAGGCTAAACAAGTTCAGAGCCCAAGTGTTTGTGGTTCGTTTGAGAGGTTACCAGTGGGAGATGAGGACCAGCAAGAGCTTTCAGGGCTGGCACCTTTAGTGTAGGAGCAATCCCTGGACGTTCGCAATGTCGGTGTTGAATTTTGGCCAGATTGAGCAGGAGAGGCTGTGTACGTTGGAAGTTTTAGTAGGCTAAACAAGTTCAGAGCCCAAGTGTTTGTGGTTCGTTTGAGAGGTTACCAGTGGGAGATGAGGACCAGCAAGAGCTTTCAGGGCTGGCACCTTTAGTGTAGGAGCAATCGCTGGACGTTCGCAATGTCGGTGTTGAGCTCTGGCCAGATTGAGCAGGAGAGGCTGTGTACGA
>NW_026776757.1:0-59541 GCF_030936135.1 Gavia stellata | reverse complement strand
TGCAATTCCGGTGTTGAGCTCTGGCCAGATTGAGCAGGAGAGGCTGTGTACGTTGGAAGTTTTAGTAGGCTAAACAAGTTCAGAGCCCAAGTGTTTGTGGTTCGTTTGAGAGGTTACCAGTGGGAGATGAGGACCAGCAAGAGCTTTCAGGGCTGGCACCTTTAGTGTAGGAGCAATCGCTGGACGTTCGCGATTCCGGTGTTGAGCTCTGGCCAAATTGAGCAGGAGAGGCTGTGTACGTTGGAAGTTTTAGTAGGCTAAACAAGTTCCGAGCCCAAGTGTTTGTGGTTCGTTTGAGAGGTTACCAGTGGGAGATGAGGACCAGCAAGAGCTTTCAGGGCTGGCACCTTTAGTGTAGGAGCAATCGCTGGACGTTCGCAATTTCGGTGTTGAATTTTGGCCAGATTGAGCAGGAGAGGCTGTGTACGTTGGAAGTTTTAGTAGGCTAAACAAGTTCAGAGCCCAAGTGTTTGTGGTTCGTTTGAGAGGTTACCAGTGGGAGATGAGGACCAGCAAGAGCTTTCAGGGCTGGCACCTTTAGTGTAGGAGCAATCGCTGGACGTTCGCAATTTTGGTGTTGAGCTCTGGCCAGATTGAGCAGGAGAGGCTGTGTACGTTGGAAGTTTTAGTAGGCTAAACAAGTTCCGAGCCCAAGTGTTTGTGGTTCGTTTGAGAGGTTACCAGTGGGAGATGAGGACCAGCAAGAGCTTTCATGGCTAGCACCTTTAGTGTAGGAGCAATCGCTGGACGTTCGCAATTTCGGTGTTGAATTTTGGCCAGATTGAGCAGGCGAGGCTGTGTACGTTGGAAGTTTTAGTAGGCTAAACAAGTTCAGAGCCCAAGTGTTTGTGGTTCGTTTGAGAGTTTACCAGTGGGAGATGAGGACCAGCAAGAGCTTTCAGGGCTGGCACCTTTAGTGTAGGAGCAATCGCTGGACGTTCGCAATTTCGGTGTTGAGCTCTGGCCAGATTGAGCAGGAGAGGCTGTGTACGTTGGAAGTTTTAGTAGGCTAAACAAGTTCCGAGCCCAAGTGTTTGTGGTTCGTTTGAGAGGTTACCAGTGGGAGATGAGGACCAGCAAGAGCTTTCAGGGCTGGCACCTTTAGTGTAGGAGCAATCGCTGGACGTTCGCAATTTCGGTGTTGAGCCCTGGCCAGATTGAGCAGGAGAGGCTGTGTACGTTGGAAGTTTTAGTAGGCTAAACAAGTTCAGAGCCCAAGTGTTTGTGGTTCGTTTGAGAGGTTACCAGTGGGAGATGAGGACCAGCAAGAGCTTTCAGGGCTGGCACCTTTAGTGTAGGAGCAATCGCTGGACGTTCGCAATTTCGGTGTTGAATTTTGGCCAGATTGAGCAGGAGAGGCTGTGTACGTTGGAAGTTTTAGTAGGCTAAACAAGTTCAGAGCCCAAGTGTTTGTGGTTCGTTTGAGAGGTTACCAGTGGGAGATGAGGACCAGCAAGAGCTTTCAGGGCTGGCACCTTTAGTGTAGGAGCAATCGCTGGACGTTCGCAATTTTGGTGTTGAGCTCTGGCCAGATTGAGCAGGAGAGGCTGTGTACGTTGGAAGTTTTAGTAGGCTAAACAAGTTCAGAGCCCAAGTGTTTGTGGTTCGTTTGAGAGGTTACCAGTGGGAGATGAGGACCAGCAAGAGCTTTCAGGGCTGGCACCTTTAGTGTAGGAGCAATCGCTGGACGTTCGCAATTCCGGTGTTGAATTTTGGCCAGATTGAGCAGGTGAGGCTGTGTACGTTGGAAGTTTTAGTAGGCTAAACAAGTTCCGAGCCCAAGTGTTTGTGGTTCGTTTGAGAGGTTACCAGTGGGAGATGAGGACCAGCAAGAGCTTTCAGGGCTGGCACCTTTAGTGTAGGAGCAATCGCTGGACGTTCGCAATTTTGGTGTTGAGCTCTGGCCAGATTGAGCAGGAGAGGCTGTGTACGTTGGAAGTTTTAGTAGGCTAAACAAGTTCAGAGCCCAAGTGTTTGTGGTTCGTTTGAGAGGTTACCAGTGGGAGATGAGGACCAGCAAGAGCTTTCAGGGCTGGCACCTTTAGTGTAGGAGCAATCGCTGGACGTTCGCAATTTTGGTGTTGAGCTCTGGCCAGATTGAGCAGGAGAGGCTGTGTACGTTGGAAGTTTTAGTAGGCTAAACAAGTTCAGAGCCCAAGTGTTTGTGGTTCGTTTGAGAGGTTACCAGTGGGAGATGAGGACCAGCAAGAGCTTTCAGGGCTGGCACCTTTAGTGTAGGAGCAATCGCTGGACGTTCGCAATTCCGGTGTTGAATTTTGGCCAGATTGAGCAGGTGAGGCTGTGTACGTTGGAAGTTTTAGTAGGCTAAACAAGTTCCGAGCCCAAGTGTTTGTGGTTCGTTTGAGAGGTTACCAGTGGGAGATGAGGACCAGCAAGAGCTTTCAGGGCTGGCACCTTTAGTGTAGGAGCAATCGCTGGACCTTTGCAATTCCGGTGTTGAATTTTGGACAGATTGAGCAGGAGAGGCTGTGTACGTTGGAAGTTTTAGTAGGCTAAACAAGTTCCGAGCCCAAGTGTTTGTGGTTCGTTTGAGAGGTTACCAGTGGGAGATGAGGACCAGCAAGAGCTTTCAGGGCTGGCACCTTTAGTGTAGGAGCAATCGCTGGACGTTCGCTATTTCGGTGTTGAATTCTGGCCAGATTGAGCAGGAGAGGCTGTGTACGTTGGAAGTTTTAGTAGGCTAAACAAGTTCAGAGCCCAAGTGTTTGTGGTTCGTTTGAGAGGTTACCAGTGGGAGATGAGGACCAGCAAGAGCTTTCAGGGCTGGCACCTTTAGTGTAGGAGCAATCGCTGGACGTTCGCAATTTCGGTGTTCAGCTCTGGCCAGATTGAGCAGGAGAGGCTGTGTACGTTGGAAGTTTTAGTAGGCTAACCAAGTTCCGAGCCCAAGTGTTTGTGGTTCGTTTGAGAGGTTACCAGTGGGAGATGAGGACCAGCAAGAGCTTTCAGGGCTGGCACCTTTAGTGTAGGAGCAATCGCTGGACGTTCACAATTTCGGTGTTGAATTTTGGCCAGATTGAGCAGGTGAGGCTGTGTACGTTGGAAGTTTTAGTAGGCTAAACAAGTTCCGAGCCCAAGTGTTTGTGGTTCGTTTGAGAGGTTACCAGTGGGAGATGAGGACCAGCAAGAGCTTTCAGGGCTGGCACCTTTAGTGTAGGAGCAATCGCTGGACCTTTGCAATTCCGGTGTTGAATTTTGGACAGATTGAGCAGGAGAGGCTGTGTACGTTGGAAGTTTTAGTAGGCTAAACAAGTTCAGAGCCCAAGTGTTTGTGGTTCGTTTGAGAGGTTACCAGTGGGAGATGAGGACCAGCAAGAGCTTTCAGGGCTGGCACCTTTAGTGTAGGAGCAATCGCTGGACGTTCGCTATTTCGGTGTTGAATTCTGGCCAGATTGAGCAGGAGAGGCTGTGTACGTTGGAAGTTTTAGTAGGCTAAACAAGTTCAGAGCCCAAGTGTTTGTGGTTCGTTTGAGAGGTTACCAGTGGGAGATGAGGACCAGCAAGAGCTTTCAGGGCTGGCACCTTTAGTGTAGGAGCAATCGCTGGACGTTCGCAATTTCGGTGTTCAGCTCTGGCCAGATTGAGCAGGAGAGGCTGTGTACGTTGGAAGTTTTAGTAGGCTAACCAAGTTCCGAGCCCAAGTGTTTGTGGTTCGTTTGAGAGGTTACCAGTGGGAGATGAGGACCAGCAAGAGCTTTCAGGGCTGGCACCTTTAGTGTAGGAGCAATCGCTGGACGTTCACAATTTCGGTTTTGAATTTTGGCCAGATTGAGCAGGAGAGGCTGTGTACGTTGGAAGTTTTAGTAGGCTAAACAAGTTCCGAGCCCAAGTGTTTGTGGTTCGTTTGAGAGGTTACCAGTGGGAGATGAGGACCAGCAAGAGCTTTCAGGGCTGGCACCTTTAGTGTAGGAGCAATGGCTGGACGTTCGCAATTCCGGTGTTGAGCTCTGGCCAGATTGAGCAGGCGAGGGAGTGTACGTTGGAAGTTTTAGTAGGCTAAACATGTTCAGAGCCCAAGTGTTTGTGGTTCGTTTGAGAGGTTACCAGTGGGAGATGAGGACCAGCAAGAGCTTTCTTGGCTAGCACCTTTAGTGTAGGAGCAATCGCTGGACGTTCACAATTTCGGTGTTGAATTTTGGCCAGATTGAGCAGGCGAGGGAGTGTACGTTGGAAGTTTTAGTAGGCTAAACAAGTTCAGAGCCCAAGTGTTTGTGGTTCGTTTGAGAGGTTACCAGTGGGAGATGAGGACCAGCAAGAGCTTTCAGGGCTGGCACCTTTAGTGTAGGAGCAATCGCTGGACGTTCGCAATTTCGGTGTTGAGCTCTGGCCAGATTGAGCAGGCGAGGGAGTGTACGTTGGAAGTTTTAGTAGGCTAACCAAGTTCAGAGCCCAAGTGTTTGTGGTTCGTTTGAGAGGTTACCAGTGGGAGATGAGGACCAGCAAGAGCTTTCAGGGCTGGCACCTTTAGTGTAGGAGCAATCGTTGGACGTTCGCAATTTCGGTGTTGAGCCCTGGCCAGATTGAGCAGGCGAGGGAGTGTACGTTGGAAGTTTTAGTAGGCTAAACAAGTTCAGAGCCCAAGTGTTTGTGGTTCGTTTGAGAGGTTACCAGTGGGAGATGAGGACCAGCAAGAGCTTTCAGGGCTGGCACCTTTAGTGTAGGAGCAATCGCTGGACGTTCGCAATTTCGGTGTTGAATTTTGGCCAGATTGAGCAGGAGAGGCTGTGTACGTTGGAAGTTTTAGTAGGCTAAACAAGTTCAGAGCCCAAGTGTTTGTGGTTCGTTTGAGAGGTTACCAGTGGGAGATGAGGACCAGCAAGAGCTTTCAGGGCTGGCACCTTTAGTGTAGGAGCAATCGCTGGACGTTCGCAATTTCGGTGTTGAGCTCTGGCCAGATTGAGCAGGAGAGGCTGTGTACGTTGGAAGTTTTCGTAGGCTAAACAAGTTCAGAGCCCAAGTGTTTGTGGTTCGTTTGAGAGGTTACCAGTGGGAGATGAGGACCAGCAAGAGCTTTCAGGGCTGGCACCTTTAGTGTAGGAGCAATCGCTGGACGTTCGCAATTTCGGTGTTGAATTTTGGCCAGATTGAGCAGGAGAGGCTGTGTACGTTGGAAGTTTTAGTAGGCTAAACAAGTTCCGAGCCCAAGTGTTTGTGGTTCGTTTGAGAGGTTACCAGTGGGAGATGAGGACCAGCAAGAGCTTTCAGGGCTGGCACCTTTAGTGTAGGAGCAATCGCTGGACCTTTGCAATTCCGGTGTTGAATTTTGGACAGATTGAGCAGGAGAGGCTGTGTACGTTGGAAGTTTTAGTAGGCTAAACAAGTTCCGAGCCCAAGTGTTTGTGGTTCGTTTGAGAGGTTACCAGTGGGAGATGAGGACCAGCAAGAGCTTTCAGGGCTGGCACCTTTAGTGTAGGAGCAATCGCTGGACGTTCGCTATTTCGGTGTTGAATTCTGGCCAGATTGAGCAGGAGAGGCTGTGTACGTTGGAAGTTTTAGTAGGCTAAACAAGTTCAGAGCCCAAGTGTTTGTGGTTCGTTTGAGAGGTTACCAGTGGGAGATGAGGACCAGCAAGAGCTTTCAGGGCTGGCACCTTTAGTGTAGGAGCAATCGCTGGACGTTCACAATTTCGGTGTTCAGCTCTGGCCAGATTGAGCAGGAGAGGCTGTGTACGTTGGAAGTTTTAGTAGGCTAACCAAGTTCCGAGCCCAAGTGTTTGTGGTTCGTTTGAGAGGTTACCAGTGGGAGATGAGGACCAGCAAGAGCTTTCAGGGCTGGCACCTTTAGTGTAGGAGCAATCGCTGGACGTTCACAATTTCGGTTTTGAATTTTGGCCAGATTGAGCAGGAGAGGCTGTGTACGTTGGAAGTTTTAGTAGGCTAAACAAGTTCCGAGCCCAAGTGTTTGTGGTTCGTTTGAGAGGTTACCAGTGGGAGATGAGGACCAGCAAGAGCTTTCAGGGCTGGCACCTTTAGTGTAGGAGCAATGGCTGGACGTTCGCAATTCCGGTGTTGAGCTCTGGCCAGATTGAGCAGGCGAGGGAGTGTACGTTGGAAGTTTTAGTAGGCTAAACATGTTCAGAGCCCAAGTGTTTGTGGTTCGTTTGAGAGGTTACCAGTGGGAGATGAGGACCAGCAAGAGCTTTCTTGGCTAGCACCTTTAGTGTAGGAGCAATCGCTGGACGTTCACAATTTCGGTGTTGAATTTTGGCCAGATTGAGCAGGCGAGGGAGTGTACGTTGGAAGTTTTAGTAGTCTAAACAAGTTCAGAGCCCAAGTGTTTGTGGTTCGTTTGAGAGGTTACCAGTGGGAGATGAGGACCAGCAAGAGCTTTCAGGGCTGGCACCTTTAGTGTAGGAGCAATCGCTGGACGTTCGCAATTTCGGTGTTGAGCTCTGGCCAGATTGAGCAGGCGAGGGAGTGTACGTTGGAAGTTTTAGTAGGCTAACCAAGTTCAGAGCCCAATTGTTTGTGGTTCGTTTGAGAGGTTACCAGTGGGAGATGAGGACCAGCAAGAGCTTTCAGGGCTGGCACCTTTAGTGTAGGAGCAATCGTTGGACGTTCGCAATTTCGGTGTTGAGCCCTGGCCAGATTGAGCAGGCGAGGGAGTGTACGTTGGAAGTTTTAGTAGGCTAAACAAGTTCAGAGCCCAAGTGTTTGTGGTTCGTTTGAGAGGTTACCAGTGGGAGATGAGGACCAGCAAGAGCTTTCAGGGCTGGCACCTTTAGTGTAGGAGCAATCGCTGGACGTTCGCAATTTCGGTGTTGAATTTTGGCCAGATTGAGCAGGAGAGGCTGTGTACGTTGGAAGTTTTAGTAGGCTAAACAAGTTCAGAGCCCAAGTGTTTGTGGTTCGTTTGAGAGGTTACCAGTGGGAGATGAGGACCAGCAAGAGCTTTCAGGGCTGGCACCTTTAGTGTAGGAGCAATCGCTGGACGTTCGCAATTTCGGTGTTGAGCTCTGGCCAGATTGAGCAGGAGAGGCTGTGTACGTTGGAAGTTTTCGTAGGCTAAACAAGTTCAGAGCCCAAGTGTTTGTGGTTCGTTTGAGAGGTTACCAGTGGGAGATGAGGACCAGCAAGAGCTTTCAGGGCTGGCACCTTTAGTGTAGGAGCAATCGCTGGACGTTCGCAATTTCGGTGTTGAATTTTGGCCAGATTGAGCAGGAGAGGCTGTGTACGTTGGAAGTTTTAGTAGGCTAAACAAGTTCCGAGCCCAAGTGTTTGTGGTTCGTTTGAGAGGTTACCAGTGGGAGATGAGGACCAGCAAGAGCTTTCAGGGCTGGCACCTTTAGTGTAGGAGCAATCGCTGGACGTTCGCAATTTCGGTGTTGAATTTTGGCCAGATTGAGCAGGCGAGGGACTGTACTTTAGAAGTTTTAGTAGGCTAAACAAGTTCAGAGCCCAAGTGTTTGTGGTTCGTTTGAGAGGTTACCAGTGGGAGATGAGGACCAGCAAGAGCTTTCAGGGCTGGCACCTTTAGTGTAGGAGCAATCGCTGGACGTTCGCAATTTCGGTGTTGAATTTTGGCCAGATTGAGCAGGCGAGGCTGTGTACGTTGGAAGTTTTACTAGGCTAAACAAGTTCAGAGCCCAAGTGTTTGTGGTTCGTTTGAGAGGTTACCAGTGGGAGATGAGGACCAGCAAGAGCTTTCAGGGCTGGCACCTTTAGTGTAGGAGCAATCGCTGGACGTTCGCAATTTCGGTGTTGAATTTTGGCCAGATTGAGCAGGAGAGGCTGTGTACGTTGGAAGTTTTAGTAGGCTAAACAAGTTCAGAGCCCAAGTGTTTGTGGTTCGTTTGAGAGGTTACCAGTGGGAGATGAGGACCAGCAAGAGCTTTCAGGGCTGGCACCTTTAGTGTAGGAGCAATCGCTGGACGTTCGCAACTCCGGTGTTGAGCTCTGGCCAGATTGAGCAGGAGAGGCTGTGTACGTTGGAAGTTTTAGTAGGCTAAACAAGTTCCGAGCCCAAGTGTTTGTGGTTCGTTTGAGAGGTTACCAGTGGGAGATGAGGACCAGCAAGAGCTTTCAGGTCTGGCACCTTTAGTGTAGGAGCAATCGCTGGACGTTCGCAATTTCGGTGTTGAATTTTGGCCAGATTGAGCAGGCGAGGGAGTGTACGTTGGAAGTTTTAGCAGGCTAAACAAGTTCAGAGCCCAAGTGTTTGTGGTTCGTTTGAGAGGTTACCAGTGGGAGATGAGGACCAGCAAGAGCTTTCAGGGCTGGCACCTTTAGTGTAGGAGCAATCGCTGGACGTTCGCAATTTCGGTGTTGAATTTTGTCCAGATTGAGCAGGAGAGGCTGTGTACGTTGGAAGTTTTTGTAGGCTAAACAAGTTCAGAGCCCAAGTGTTTGTGGTTCGTTTGAGAGGTTACCAGTGGGAGATGAGGACCAGCAAGAGCTTTCAGGGCTGGCACCTTTAGTGTAGGAGCAATCGCTGGACGTTCGCAATTTCGGTGTTGAGCTCTGGCCAGATTGAGCAGGAGAGGCTGTGTACGTTGGAAGTTTTAGTAGACTAAACAAGTTCAGAGCCCAAGTATTTGTGGTTCGTTTGAGAGGTTACCAGTGGGAGATGAGGACCAGCAAGAGCTTTCAGGGCTGGCACCTTTAGTGTAGGAGCAATCCCTGGACGTTCGCAATTTCGGTGTTGAGCTCTGGCCAGATTGAGCAGGCGAGGCTGTGTACGTTGGAAGTTTTAGTAGGCTAAACAAGTTCCGAGCCCAAGTGTTTGTGGTTCGTTTGAGAGGTTACCAGTGGGAGATGAGGACCAGCAAGAGCTTTCAGGGCTGGCACCTTTAGTGTAGGAGCAATCACTGGACGTTCGCAATTTCGGTGTTGAATTTTGGCCAGATTGAGCAGGAGAGGCTGTGTACGTTGGAAGTTTTAGTAGGCTAAACAAGTTCAGAGCCCAAGTGTTTGTGGTTCGTTTGAGAGGTTACCAGTGGGAGATGAGGACCAGCAAGAGCTTTCAGGGCTGGCACCTTTAGTGTAGGAGCAATCGCTGGACGTTCGCAATTTCGGTTTTGAATTTTGGCCAGATTGAGCAGGAGAGGCTGTGTACGTTGGAAGTTTTAGTAGGCTAAACAAGTTCAGAGCCCAAGTGTTTGTGGTTCGTTTGAGAGGTTACCAGTGGGAGATGAGGACCAGCAAGAGCTTTCAGGGCTGGCACCTTTAGTGTAGGAGCAATCGCTGGACGTTCGCAATTTCGGTGTTGAGCTCTGGCCAGATTGAGCAGGCGAGGGAGTGTACATTGGAAGTTTTAGTAGGCTAAACAAGTTCAGAGCCCAAGTGTTTGTGGTTCGTTTGAGAGGTTACCAGTGGGAGATGAGGACCAGCAAGAGCTTTCAGGGCTGGCACCTTTAGTGTAGGAGCAATCGCTGGACGTTCGCAATTTCGGTGTTGAATTTTGGCCAGATTGAGCAGGAGAGGCTGTGTACGTTGGAAGTTTTAGTAGGCTAAACAAGTTCAGAGCCCAAGTGTTTGTGGTTCGTTTGAGAGGTTACCAGTGGGAGATGAGGACCAGCAAGAGCTTTCAGGGCTGGCACCTTTAGTGTAGGAGCAATCGCTGGACGTTCGCAATTTCGGTGTTGAATTTTGGCCAGATTGAGCAGGAGAGGCTGTGTACGTTGGAAGTTTTAGTAGGCTAAACAAGTTCAGAGCCCAAGTGTTTGTGGTTCGTTTGAGAGGTTACCAGTGGGAGATGAGGACCAGCAAGAGCTTTCAGGGCTGGCACCTTTAGTGTAGGAGCAATCCCTGGACGTTCGCAATTTCGGTGTTGAGCTCTGGCCAGATTGAGCAGGCGAGGTTGTGTACTTTGGAAGTTTTAGTAGGCTAAACAAGTTCCGAGCCCAAGTGTTTGTGGTTCGTTTGAGAGGTTACCAGTGGGAGATGAGGACCAGCAAGAGCTTTCAGGGCTGGCACCTTTAGTGTAGGAGCAATCGCTGGACGTTCACAATTTCGGTTTTGAATTTTGGCCAGATTGAGCAGGAGAGGCTGTGTACGTTGGAAGTTTTAGTAGGCTAAACAAGTTCAGAGCCCAAGTGTTTGTGGTTCGTTTGAGAGGTTACCAGTGGGAGATGAGGACCAGCAAGAGCTTTCAGGGCTGGCACCTTTAGTGTAGGAGCAATCCCTGGACGTTCGCAATTCCGGTGTTGAGCTCTGGCCAGATTGAGCAGGCGAGGCTGTGTACGTTGGAAGTTTTAGTAGGCTAAACAAGTTCAGAGCCCAAGTGTTTGTGGTTCGTTTGAGAGGTTCCCAGTGGGAGATGAGACCAGCGAGAGCTTTCAGGGCTGGCACCTTTAGTGTAGGAGCAATCGCTGGACGTTCGCAATTTCGGTGTTGAATTTGGCCAGATTGAGCAGGCGAGGGAGTGTACGTTGGAAGTTTTAGTAGGCTAAACAAGTTCAGAGCCCAAGTGTTTGTGGTTCATTTGAGAGGTTACCAGTGGGAGATGAGGACCAGCAAGAGCTTTCAGGGCTGGCACCTTTAGTGTAGGAGCAATCGCTGGACGTTCGCGATTCCGGTGTTGAGCTCTGGCCAAATTGAGCAGGCGAGGCTGTGTACGTTGGAAGTTTTAGTAGGCTAAACAAGTTCAGAGCCCAAGTGTTTGTGGTTCGTTTGAGAGGTTACCAGTGGGAGATGAGGACCAGCAAGAGCTTTCAGGGCTGGCACCTTTAGTGTAGGAGCAATCGCTGGACGTTCGCAATTTCGGTGTTGAATTTTGGCCAGATTGAGCAGGAGAGGCTGTGTACGTTGGAAGTTTTAGTAGGCTAAACAAGTTCAGAGCCCAAGTGTTTGTGGTTCGTTTGAGAGGTTACCAGTGGGAGATGAGGACCAGCAAGAGCTTTCAGGGCTGGCACCTTTAGTGTAGGAGCAATCGCTGGACGTTCGCAATTTCGGTGTTGAATTTTGGCCAGATTGAGCAGGAGAGGCTGTGTACGTTGGAAGTTTTAGTAGGCTAAACAAGTTCAGAGCCCAAGTGTTTGTGGTTCGTTTGAGAGGTTACCAGTGGGAGATGAGGACCAGCAAGAGCTTTCAGGGCTGGCACCTTTAGTGTAGGAGCAATCCCTGGACGTTCACAATTTCGGTGTTGAATTTTGGCCAGATTGAGCAGAAGAGGCTGTGTACGTTGGAAGTTTTAGTAGGCTAAACAAGTTCCGAGCCCAAGTGTTTGTGGTTCGTTTGAGAGGTTACCAGTGGGAGATGAGGACCAGCAAGAGCTTTCAGGGCTGGCACCTTTAGTGTAGGAGCAATCGCTGGACGTTCGCAATTCCGGTGTTGAGCTCTGGCCAGATTGAGCAGGCGAGGGAGTGTACGTTGGAAGTTTTAGTAGGCTAAACAAGTTCAGAGCCCAAGTGTTTGTGGTTCGTTTGAGAGGTTACCAGTGGGAGATGAGGACCAGCAAGAGCTTTCAGGGCTGGCACCTTTAGTGTAGGAGCAATCGCTGGACGTTCGCAATTTCGGTGTTGAATTTTGGCCAGATTGAGCAGGAGAGGCTGTGTACGTTGGAAGATTTAGTAGGCTAAACAAGTTCCGAGCCCAAGTGTTTGTGGTTCATTTGAGAGGTTACCAGTGGGAGATGAGGACCAGCAAGAGCTTTCAGGGCTGGCACCTTTAGTGTAGGAGCAATCGCTGGACGTTCGCAATTTTGGTGTTGAGCTCTGGCCAGATTGAGCAGGAGAGGGAGTGTACGTTGGAAGTTTTAGTAGGCTAAACAAGTTCCGAGCCCAAGTGTTTGTGGTTCGTTTGAGAGGTTACCAGTGGGAGATGAGGACCAGCAAGAGCTTTCAGGGCTGGCACCTTTAGTGTAGGAGCAATCGCTGGACGTTCGCAATTTCGGTGTTGAATTTTGGCCAGATTGAGCAGGCGAGGCTGTGTACGTTGGAAGTTTTAGTAGGCTAAACAAGTTCCGAGCCCAAGTGTTTGTGGTTCGTTTGAGAGGTTACCAGTGGGAGATGAGGACCAGCAAGAGCTTTCAGGGCTGGCACCTTTAGTGTAGGAGCAATCGCTGGACGTTCGCAATTCCGGTGTTGAGCTCTGGCCAGATTGAGCAGGAGAGGCTGTGTACGTTGGAAGTTTTAGTAGGCTAAACAAGTTCAGAGCCCAAGTGTTTGTGGTTCGTTTGAGAGGTTACCAGTGGGAGATGAGGACCAGCAAGAGCTTTCAGGGCTGGCACCTTTAGTGTAGGAGCAATCGCTGGACGTTCGCAATTCCGGTGTTGAGCTCTGGCCAAATTGAGCAGGAGAGGCTGTGTACGTTGGAAGTTTTAGTAGGCTAAACAAGTTCCGAGCCCAAGTGTTTGTGGTTCGTTTGAGAGGTTACCAGTGGGAGATGAGGACCAGCAAGAGCTTTCAGGGCTGGCACCTTTAGTGTAGGAGCAATCGCTGGACGTTCGCAATTTCGGTGTTGAATTTTGGCCAGATTGAGCAGGAGAGGCTGTGTACGTTGGAAGTTTTAGTAGGCTAAACAAGTTCAGAGCCCAAGTGTTTGTGGTTCGTTTGAGAGGTTACCAGCGGGAGATGAGGACCAGCAAGAGCTTTCAGGGCTGGCACCTTTAGTGTAGGAGCAATCGCTGGACGTTCGCAATTTCGGTGTTGAATTTTGGCCAGATTGAGCAGGAGAGGCTGTGTACGTTGGAAGTTTTAGTAGGCTAAACAAGTTCAGAGCCCAAGTGTTTGTGGTTCGTTTGAGAGGTTACCAGTGGGAGATGAGGACCAGCAAGAGCTTTCAGGGCTGGCACCTTTAGTGTAGGAGCAATCCCTGGACGTTCACAATTTCGGTGTTGAATTTTGGCCAGATTGAGCAGAAGAGGCTGTGTACGTTGGAAGTTTTAGTAGGCTAAACAAGTTCAGAGCCCAAGTGTTTGTGGTTCGTTTGAGAGGTTACCAGTGGGAGATGAGGACCAGCAAGAGCTTTCAGGGCTGGCACCTTTAGTGTAGGAGCAATCGCTGGACGTTCGCAATTCCGGTGTTGAGCTCTGGCCAGATTGAGCAGGCGAGGGAGTGTACGTTGGAAGTTTTAGTAGGCTAAACAAGTTCCGAGCCCAAGTGTTTGTGGTTCGTTTGAGAGGTTACCAGTGGGAGATGAGGACCAGCAAGAGCTTTCAGGGCTGGCACCTTTAGTGTAGGAGCAATCGCTGGACGTTCGCAATTTCGGTGTTGAATTTTGGCCAGATTGAGCAGGAGAGGCTGTGTACGTTGGAAGATTTAGTAGGCTAAACAAGTTCCGAGCCCAAGTGTTTGTGGTTCATTTGAGAGGTTACCAGTGGGAGTGAGATGAGGACCAGCAAGAGCTTTCAGGGCTGGCACCTTTAGTGTAGGAGCAATCGCTGGACGTTCACAATTTCGGTTTTGAATTTTGGCCAGATTGAGCAGGAGAGGGAGTGTACGTTGGAAGTTTTAGTAGGCTAAACAAGTTCCGAGCCCAAGTGTTTGTGGTTCGTTTGAGAGGTTACCAGTGGGAGATGAGGACAGCAAGAGCTTTCAGGGCTGGCACCTTTAGTGTAGGAGCAATCGCTGGACGTTCGCAATTTCGGTGTTGAATTTTGGCCAGATTGAGCAGGCGAGGCTGTGTACGTTGGAAGTTTAGTAGGCTAAACAAGTTCCGAGCCCAAGTGTTTGTGGTTCGTTTGAGAGGTTACCAGTGGGAGATGAGGACCAGCAAGAGCTTTCAGGGGCTGGCACCTTTAGTGTAGGAGCAATCGCTGGACGTTCGCAATTCCGGTGTTGAGCTCTGGCCAGATTGAGCAGGAGAGGCTGTGTACGTTGGAAGTTTTAGTAGGCTAAACAAGTTCAGAGCCCAAGTGTTTGTGGTTCGTTTGAGAGGTTACCAGTGGGAGATGAGGACCAGCAAGAGCTTTCAGGGCTGGCACCTTTAGTGTAGGAGCAATCGCTGGACGTTCGCGATTCCGGTGTTGAGCTCTGGCCAAATTGAGCAGGAGAGGCTGTGTACGTTGGAAGTTTTAGTAGGCTAAACAAGTTCCGAGCCCAAGTGTTTGTGGTTCGTTTGAGAGGTTACCAGTGGGAGATGAGGACCAGCAAGAGCTTTCAGGGCTGGCACCTTTAGTGTAGGAGCAATCGCTGGACGTTCGCAATTTCGGTGTTGAATTTTGGCCAGATTGAGCAGGAGAGGCTGTGTACGTTGGAAGTTTTAGTAGGCTAAACAAGTTCGGAGCCCAAGTGTTTGTGGTTCGTTTGAGAGGTTACCAGTGGGAGATGAGGACCAGCAAGAGCTTTCAGGGCTGGCACCTTTAGTGTAGGAGCAATCGCTGGACGTTCGCAATTTTGGTGTTGAGCTCTGGCCAGATTGAGCAGGAGAGGCTGTGTACGTTGGAAGTTTTAGTAGGCTAAACAAGTTCCGAGCCCAAGTGTTTGTGGTTCGTTTGAGAGGTTACCAGTGGGAGATGAGGACCAGCAAGAGCTTTCATGGCTAGCACCTTTAGTGTAGGAGCAATCGCTGGACGTTCGCAATTTCGGTGTTGAATTTTGGCCAGATTGAGCAGGCGAGGCTGTGTACGTTGAAGTTTTAGTAGGCTAAACACGTTCCGAGCCCAAGTGTTTGTGGTTCGTTTGAGAGGTTACCAGTGGGAGATGAGGACCAGCAAGAGCTTTCAGGGCTGGCACCTTTAGTGTAGGAGCAATCCCTGGACGTTCACAACTCCGGTGTTGAGCTCTGGCCAGATTGAGCAGGAGAGGCTGTGTACGTTGGAAGTTTTAGTAGGCTAAACAAGTTCAGAGCCCAAGTGTTTGTGGTTCGTTTGAGAGTTTACCAGTGGGAGATGAGGACCAGCAAGAGCTTTCAGAGCTGGCACCTTTAGTGTAGGAGCAATCGCTGGACGTTCGCAATTTCGGTGTTGAGCTCTGGCCAGATTGAGCAGGCGAGGGAGTGTACGTTGGAAGTTTTAGTAGGCTAAACAAGTTCCGAGCCCAAGTGTTTGTGGTTCGTTTGAGAGGTTACCAGTGGGAGATGAGGACCAGCAAGAGCTTTCAGGGCTGGCACCTTTAGTGTAGGAGCAATGGCTGGACGTTCGCAACTCCGGTGTTGAGCTCTGGCCAGATTGAGCAGGCGAGGGAGTGTACGTTGGAAGTTTTAGTAGGCTAAACAAGTTCAGAGCCCAAGTGTTTGTGGTTCGTTTGAGAGGTTACCAGTGGGAGATGAGGACCAGCAAGAGCTTTCAGGGCTGGCACCTTTAGTGTAGGAGCAATCGCTGGACGTTCGCAATTCCGGTGTTGAGCTCTGGCCAGATTGAGCAGGAGAGGCTGTGTACGTTGGAAGTTTTAGTAGGCTAAACAAGTTCAGAGCCCAAGTGTTTGTGGTTCGTTTGAGAGGTTACCAGTGGGAGATGAGGACCAGCAAGAGCTTTCAGGGCTGGCACCTTTAGTGTAGGAGCAATCCCTGGACGTTCGCAATTTCGGTATTGAGCTCTGGCCACATTGAGCAGGAGAGGGAGTGTACGTTGGAAGTTTTAGTAGGCTAAACAAGTTCCGAGCCCAAGTGTTTGTGGTTCGTTTGAGAGGTTACCAGTGGGAGATGAGGACCAGCAAGAGCTTTCAGGGCTGGCACCTTTAGTGTAGGAGCAATCGCTGGACGTTCGCAATTTCGGTGTTGAGCTCTGGCCAGATTGAGCAGGAGAGGCTGTGTACGTTGGAAGTTTTAGTAGGCTAAACAAGTTCAGAGCCCAAGTGTTTGTGGTTCATTTGAGAGGTTACCAGTGGGAGATGAGGACCAGCAAGAGCTTTCAGGGCTGGCACCTTTAGTGTAGGAGCAATCGCTGGACGTTCGCAATTTCGGTGTTGAATTTTGGCCAGATTGAGCAGGAGAGGCTGTGTACGTTGGAAGTTTTAGTAGGCTAAACAAGTTCCGAGCCCAAGTGTTTGTGGTTCGTTTGAGAGGTTACCAGTGGGAGATGAGGACCAGCAAGAGCTTTCAGGGCTGGCACCTTTAGTGTAGGAGCAATGGCTGGACGTTCGCAATTCCGGTGTTGAGCTCTGGCCAGATTGAGCAGGCGAGGGAGTGTACGTTGGAAGTTTTAGTAGGCTAAACATGTTCAGAGCCCAAGTGTTTGTGGTTCGTTTGAGAGGTTACCAGTGGGAGATGAGGACCAGCAAGAGCTTTCAGGGCTGGCACCTTTAGTGTAGGAGCAATCGCTGGACGTTCGCAATTCCGGTGTTGAATTTTGGCCAGATTGAGCAGGCGAGGCTGTGTACATTGGAAGTTTTACTAGGCTAAAGAAGTTCAGAGCCCAAGTGTTTGTGGTTCGTTTGAGAGGTTACCAGTGGGAGATGAGGACCAGCAAGAGCTTTCAGGGCTGGCACCTTTAGTGTAGGAGCAATCGCTGGACGTTCGCAATGTCGGTGTTGAATTTTGGCCAGATTGAGCAGGAGAGGCTGTGTACATTGGAAGTTTTAGTAGGCTAAACAAGTTCAGAGCCCAAGTGTTTGTGGTTCGTTTGAGAGGTTACCAGTGGGAGATGAGGACCAGCAAGAGCTTTCAGGGCTGGCACCTTTAGTGTAGGAGCAATCGCTGGACGTTCGCAACTCCGGTGTTGAGCTCTGGCCAGATTGAGCAGGAGAGGCTGTGTACGTTGGAAGTTTTAGTAGGCTAAACAAGTTCCGAGCCCAAGTGTTTGTGGTTCGTTTGAGAGGTTACCAGTGGGAGATGAGGACCAGCAAGAGCTTTCAGGTCTGGCACCTTTAGTGTAGGAGCAATCGCTGGACGTTCGCAATTTCGGTGTTGAATTTTGGCCAGATTGAGCAGGAGAGGCTGTGTACGTTGGAAGTTTTAGTAGGCTAAACAAGTTCAGAGCCCAAGTGTTTGTGGTTCGTTTGAGAGGTTACCAGTGGGAGATGAGGACCAGCAAGAGCTTTCAGGGCTGGCACCTTTAGTGTAGGAGCAATCGCTGGACGTTCGCAGTTTTGGTTTTGAATTTTGGCCAGATTGAGCAGGAGAGGCTGTGTACGTTGGAAGTTTTAGTAGGCTAAACAAGTTCCGAGCCCAAGTGTTTGTGGTTCGTTTGAGAGTTTACCAGTGGGAGATGAGGACCAGCAAGAGCTTTCAGGGCTGGCACCTTTAGTGTAGGAGCAATCGCTGGACGTTCGCAATTTCGGTGTTGAATTTTGGCCAGATTGAGCAGGAGAGGCTGTGTACGTTGGAAGTTTTAGTAGGCTAAACAAGTTCAGAGCCCAAGTGTTTGTGGTTCATTTGAGAGGTTACCAGTGGGAGATGAGGACCAGCAAGAGCTTTCAGGGCTGGCACCTTTAGTGTAGGAGCAATCGCTGGACGTTCGCAATTTCGGTGTTGAGCTCTGGCCAGATTGAGCAGGCGAGGGAGTGTACGTTGGAAGTTTTAGTAGGCTAAACAAGTTCCGAGCCCAAGTGTTTGTGGTTCGTTTGAGAGGTTACCAGTGGGAGATGAGGACCAGCAAGAGCTTTCAGGGCTGGCACCTTTAGTGTAGGAGCAATCGCTGGACGTTCGCAACTCCGGTGTTGAGCTCTGGCCAGATTGAGCAGGCGAGGGAGTGTACGTTGGAAGTTTTAGTAGGCTAAACAAGTTCAGAGCCCAAGTGTTTGTGGTTCGTTTGAGAGGTTACCAGTGGGAGATGAGGACCAGCAAGAGCTTTCAGGGCTGGCACCTTTAGTGTAGGAGCAATCGCTGGACGTTCGCAATTCCGGTGTTGAGCTCTGGCCAGATTGAGCAGGAGAGGCTGTGTACGTTGGAAGTTTTAGTAGGCTAAACAAGTTCAGAGCCCAAGTGTTTGTGGTTCGTTTGAGAGGTTACCAGTGGGAGATGAGGACCAGCAAGAGCTTTCAGGGCTGGCACCTTTAGTGTAGGAGCAATCCCTGGACGTTCGCAATTTCGGTATTGAGCTCTGGCCACATTGAGCAGGAGAGGGAGTGTACGTTGGAAGTTTTAGTAGGCTAAACAAGTTCCGAGCCCAAGTGTTTGTGGTTCGTTTGAGAGGTTACCAGTGGGAGATGAGGACCAGCAAGAGCTTTCAGGGCTGGCACCTTTAGTGTAGGAGCAATCGCTGGACGTTCGCAATTTCGGTGTTGAGCTCTGGCCAGATTGAGCAGGAGAGGCTGTGTACGTTGGAAGTTTTAGTAGGCTAAACAAGTTCAGAGCCCAAGTGTTTGTGGTTCATTTGAGAGGTTACCAGTGGGAGATGAGGACCAGCAAGAGCTTTCAGGGCTGGCACCTTTAGTGTAGGAGCAATCGCTGGACGTTCGCAATTTCGGTGTTGAATTTTGGCCAGATTGAGCAGGAGAGGCTGTGTACGTTGGAAGTTTTAGTAGGCTAAACAAGTTCCGAGCCCAAGTGTTTGTGGTTCGTTTGAGAGGTTACCAGTGGGAGATGAGGACCAGCAAGAGCTTTCAGGGCTGGCACCTTTAGTGTAGGAGCAATGGCTGGACGTTCGCAATTCCGGTGTTGAGCTCTGGCCAGATTGAGCAGGCGAGGGAGTGTACGTTGGAAGTTTTAGTAGGCTAAACATGTTCAGAGCCCAAGTGTTTGTGGTTCGTTTGAGAGGTTACCAGTGGGAGATGAGGACCAGCAAGAGCTTTCAGGGCTGGCACCTTTAGTGTAGGAGCAATCGCTGGACGTTCGCAATTCCGGTGTTGAATTTTGGCCAGATTGAGCAGGCGAGGCTGTGTACATTGGAAGTTTTACTAGGCTAAAGAAGTTCAGAGCCCAAGTGTTTGTGGTTCGTTTGAGAGGTTACCAGTGGGAGATGAGGACCAGCAAGAGCTTTCAGGGCTGGCACCTTTAGTGTAGGAGCAATCGCTGGACGTTCGCAATGTCGGTGTTGAATTTTGGCCAGATTGAGCAGGAGAGGCTGTGTACATTGGAAGTTTTAGTAGGCTAAACAAGTTCAGAGCCCAAGTGTTTGTGGTTCGTTTGAGAGGTTACCAGTGGGAGATGAGGACCAGCAAGAGCTTTCAGGGCTGGCACCTTTAGTGTAGGAGCAATCGCTGGACGTTCGCAACTCCGGTGTTGAGCTCTGGCCAGATTGAGCAGGAGAGGCTGTGTACGTTGGAAGTTTTAGTAGGCTAAACAAGTTCCGAGCCCAAGTGTTTGTGGTTCGTTTGAGAGGTTACCAGTGGGAGATGAGGACCAGCAAGAGCTTTCAGGTCTGGCACCTTTAGTGTAGGAGCAATCGCTGGACGTTCGCAATTTCGGTGTTGAATTTTGGCCAGATTGAGCAGGAGAGGCTGTGTACGTTGGAAGTTTTAGTAGGCTAAACAAGTTCAGAGCCCAAGTGTTTGTGGTTCGTTTGAGAGGTTACCAGTGGGAGATGAGGACCAGCAAGAGCTTTCAGGGCTGGCACCTTTAGTGTAGGAGCAATCGCTGGACGTTCGCAGTTTTGGTTTTGAATTTTGGCCAGATTGAGCAGGAGAGGCTGTGTACGTTGGAAGTTTTAGTAGGCTAAACAAGTTCCGAGCCCAAGTGTTTGTGGTTCGTTTGAGAGTTTACCAGTGGGAGATGAGGACCAGCAAGAGCTTTCAGGGCTGGCACCTTTAGTGTAGGAGCAATCGCTGGACGTTCGCAATTTCGGTGTTGAATTTTGGCCAGATTGAGCAGGAGAGGCTGTGTACGTTGGAAGTTTTAGTAGGCTAAACAAGTTCAGAGCCCAAGTGTTTGTGGTTCATTTGAGAGGTTACCAGTGGGAGATGAGGACCAGCAAGAGCTTTCAGGGCTGGCACCTTTAGTGTAGGAGCAATCGCTGGACGTTCACAATTTCGGTTTTGAATTTTGGCCAGATTGAGCAGGAGAGGCTGTGTACGTTGGAAGTTTTAGTAGGCTAAACAAGTTCCGAGCCCAAGTGTTTGTGGTTCGTTTGAGAGGTTACCAGTGGGAGATGAGGACCAGCAAGAGCTTTCAGGGCTGGCACCTTTAGTGTAGGAGCAATGGCTGGACGTTCGCAATTCCGGTGTTGAGCTCTGGCCAGATTGAGCAGGCGAGGGAGTGTACGTTGGAAGTTTTAGTAGGCTAAACATGTTCAGAGCCCAAGTGTTTGTGGTTCGTTTGAGAGGTTACCAGTGGGAGATGAGGACCAGCAAGAGCTTTCAGGGCTGGCACCTTTAGTGTAGGAGCAATCGCTGGACGTTCGCAATTTCGGTGTTGAATTTTGGCCAGATTGAGCAGGCGAGGGACTGTACTTTAGAAGTTTTAGTAGGCTAAACAAGTTCAGAGCCCAAGTGTTTGTGGTTCGTTTGAGAGGTTACCAGTGGGAGATGAGGACCAGCAAGAGCTTTCAGGGCTGGCACCTTTAGTGTAGGAGCAATCGCTGGACGTTCGCAATTTCGGTGTTGAATTTTGGCCAGATTGAGCAGGCGAGGCTGTGTACATTGGAAGTTTTACTAGGCTAAAGAAGTTCAGAGCCCAAGTGTTTGTGGTTCGTTTGAGAGGTTACCAGTGGGAGATGAGGACCAGCAAGAGCTTTCAGGGCTGGCACCTTTAGTGTAGGAGCAATCGCTGGACGTTCGCAATGTCGGTGTTGAATTTTGGCCAGATTGAGCAGGAGAGGCTGTGTACATTGGAAGTTTTAGTAGGCTAAACAAGTTCAGAGCCCAAGTGTTTGTGGTTCGTTTGAGAGGTTACCAGTGGGAGATGAGGACCAGCAAGAGCTTTCAGGGCTGGCACCTTTAGTGTAGGAGCAATCGCTGGACGTTCGCAATTTCGGTGTTGAATTTTGGCCAGATTGAGCAGGCGAGGGACTGTACTTTAGAAGTTTTAGTAGGCTAAACAAGTTCAGAGCCCAAGTGTTTGTGGTTCGTTTGAGAGGTTACCAGTGGGAGATGAGGACCAGCAAGAGCTTTCAGGGCTGGCACCTTTAGTGTAGGAGCAATCGCTGGACGTTCGCAATGTCGGTGTTGAATTTTGGCCAGATTGAGCAGGAGAGGCTGTGTACATTGGAAGTTTTAGTAGGCTAAACAAGTTCAGAGCCCAAGTGTTTGTGGTTCGTTTGAGAGGTTACCAGTGGGAGATGAGGACCAGCAAGAGCTTTCAGGGCTGGCACCTTTAGTGTAGGAGCAATCGCTGGACGTTCGCAACTCCGGTGTTGAGCTCTGGCCAGATTGAGCAGGAGAGGCTGTGTACGTTGGAAGTTTTAGTAGGCTAAACAAGTTCCGAGCCCAAGTGTTTGTGGTTCGTTTGAGAGGTTACCAGTGGGAGATGAGGACCAGCAAGAGCTTTCAGGTCTGGCACCTTTAGTGTAGGAGCAATCGCTGGACGTTCGCAATTTCGGTGTTGAATTTTGGCCAGATTGAGCAGGAGAGGCTGTGTACGTTGGAAGTTTTAGTAGGCTAAACAAGTTCAGAGCCCAAGTGTTTGTGGTTCGTTTGAGAGGTTACCAGTGGGAGATGAGGACCAGCAAGAGCTTTCAGGGCTGGCACCTTTAGTGTAGGAGCAATCGCTGGACGTTCGCAGTTTCGGTTTTGAATTTTGGCCAGATTGAGCAGGAGAGGCTGTGTACGTTGGAAGTTTTACTAGGCTAAACAAGTTCCGAGCCCAAGTGTTTGTGGTTCGTTTGAGAGGTTACCAGTGGGAGATGAGGACCAGCAAGAGCTTTCAGGGCTGGCACCTTTAGTGTAGGAGCAATCGCTGGACGTTCGCAATTTCGGTGTTGAATTTTGGCCAGATTGAGCAGGAGAGGCTGTGTACGTTGGAAGTTTTAGTAGGCTAAACAAGTTCAGAGCCCAAGTGTTTGTGGTTCATTTGAGAGGTTACCAGTGGGAGATGAGGACCAGCAAGAGCTTTCAGGGCTGGCACCTTTAGTGTAGGAGCAATCGCTGGACGTTCACAATTTCGGTTTTGAATTTTGGCCAGATTGAGCAGGAGAGGCTGTGTACGTTGGAAGTTTTAGTAGGCTAAACAAGTTCCGAGCCCAAGTGTTTGTGGTTCGTTTGAGAGGTTACCAGTGGGAGATGAGGACCAGCAAGAGCTTTCAGGGCTGGCACCTTTAGTGTAGGAGCAATGGCTGGACGTTCGCAATTCCGGTGTTGAGCTCTGGCCAGATTGAGCAGGCGAGGGAGTGTACGTTGGAAGTTTTAGTAGGCTAAACATGTTCAGAGCCCAAGTGTTTGTGGTTCGTTTGAGAGGTTACCAGTGGGAGATGAGGACCAGCAAGAGCTTTCTTGGCTAGCACCTTTAGTGTAGGAGCAATCGCTGGACGCTCACAATTTCGGTGTTGAATTTTGGCCAGATTGAGCAGGCGAGGGAGTGTACGTTGGAAGTTTTAGTAGGCTAAACAAGTTCAGAGCCCAAGTGTTTGTGGTTCGTTTGAGAGGTTACCAGTGGGAGATGAGGACCAGCAAGAGCTTTCAGGGCTGGCACCTTTAGTGTAGGAGCAATCGCTGGACGTTCGCAATGTCGGTGTTGAATTTTGGCCAGATTGAGCAGGAGAGGCTGTGTACATTGGAAGTTTTAGTAGGCTAAACAAGTTCAGAGCCCAAGTGTTTGTGGTTCGTTTGAGAGGTTACCAGTGGGAGATGAGGACCAGCAAGAGCTTTCAGGGCTGGCACCTTTAGTGTAGGAGCAATCGCTGGACGTTCGCAACTCCGGTGTTGAGCTCTGGCCAGATTGAGCAGGAGAGGCTGTGTACGTTGGAAGTTTTAGTAGGCTAAACAAGTTCCGAGCCCAAGTGTTTGTGGTTCGTTTGAGAGGTTACCAGTGGGAGATGAGGACCAGCAAGAGCTTTCAGGTCTGGCACCTTTAGTGTAGGAGCAATCGCTGGACGTTCGCAATTTCGGTGTTGAATTTTGGCCAGATTGAGCAGGAGAGGCTGTGTACGTTGGAAGTTTTAGTAGGCTAAACAAGTTCAGAGCCCAAGTGTTTGTGGTTCGTTTGAGAGGTTACCAGTGGGAGATGAGGACCAGCAAGAGCTTTCAGGGCTGGCACCTTTAGTGTAGGAGCAATCGCTGGACGTTCGCAGTTTTGGTTTTGAATTTTGGCCAGATTGAGCAGGAGAGGCTGTGTACGTTGGAAGTTTTACTAGGCTAAACAAGTTCCGAGCCCAAGTGTTTGTGGTTCGTTTGAGAGTTTACCAGTGGGAGATGAGGACCAGCAAGAGCTTTCAGGGCTGGCACCTTTAGTGTAGGAGCAATCGCTGGACGTTCGCAATTTCGGTGTTGAATTTTGGCCAGATTGAGCAGGAGAGGCTGTGTACGTTGGAAGTTTTAGTAGGCTAAACAAGTTCAGAGCCCAAGTGTTTGTGGTTCATTTGAGAGGTTACCAGTGGGAGATGAGGACCAGCAAGAGCTTTCAGGGCTGGCACCTTTAGTGTAGGAGCAATCGCTGGACGTTCACAATTTCGGTTTTGAATTTTGGCCAGATTGAGCAGGAGAGGCTGTGTACGTTGGAAGTTTTAGTAGGCTAAACAAGTTCCGAGCCCAAGTGTTTGTGGTTCGTTTGAGAGGTTACCAGTGGGAGATGAGGACCAGCAAGAGCTTTCAGGGCTGGCACCTTTAGTGTAGGAGCAATGGCTGGACGTTCGCAATTCCGGTGTTGAGCTCTGGCCAGATTGAGCAGGCGAGGGAGTGTACGTTGGAAGTTTTAGTAGGCTAAACATGTTCAGAGCCCAAGTGTTTGTGGTTCGTTTGAGAGGTTACCAGTGGGAGATGAGGACCAGCAAGAGCTTTCAGGGCTGGCACCTTTAGTGTAGGAGCAATCGCTGGACGTTCGCAATTTCGGTGTTGAATTTTGGCCAGATTGAGCAGGCGAGGGACTGTACTTTAGAAGTTTTAGTAGGCTAAACAAGTTCAGAGCCCAAGTGTTTGTGGTTCGTTTGAGAGGTTACCAGTGGGAGATGAGGACCAGCAAGAGCTTTCAGGGCTGGCACCTTTAGTGTAGGAGCAATCGCTGGACGTTCGCAATTTCGGTGTTGAATTTTGGCCAGATTGAGCAGGCGAGGATGTGTACATTGGAAGTTTTACTAGGCTAAAGAAGTTCAGAGCCCAAGTGTTTGTGGTTCGTTTGAGAGGTTACCAGTGGGAGATGAGGACCAGCAAGAGCTTTCAGGGCTGGCACCTTTAGTGTAGGAGCAATCGCTGGACGTTCGCAATGTCGGTGTTGAATTTTGGCCAGATTGAGCAGGAGAGGCTGTGTACATTGGAAGTTTTAGTAGGCTAAACAAGTTCAGAGCCCAAGTGTTTGTGGTTCGTTTGAGAGGTTACCAGTGGGAGATGAGGACCAGCAAGAGCTTTCAGGGCTGGCACCTTTAGTGTAGGAGCAATCGCTGGACGTTCGCAATTTCGGTGTTGAATTTTGGCCAGATTGAGCAGGCGAGGGACTGTACTTTAGAAGTTTTAGTAGGCTAAACAAGTTCAGAGCCCAAGTGTTTGTGGTTCGTTTGAGAGGTTACCAGTGGGAGATGAGGACCAGCAAGAGCTTTCAGGGCTGGCACCTTTAGTGTAGGAGCAATCGCTGGACGTTCGCAATTTCGGTGTTGAATTTTGGCCAGATTGAGCAGGCGAGGCTGTGTACATTGGAAGTTTTACTAGGCTAAAGAAGTTCAGAGCCCAAGTGTTTGTGGTTCGTTTGAGAGGTTACCAGTGGGAGATGAGGACCAGCAAGAGCTTTCAGGGCTGGCACCTTTAGTGTAGGAGCAATCGCTGGACGTTCGCAATGTCGGTGTTGAATTTTGGCCAGATTGAGCAGGAGAGGCTGTGTACATTGGAAGTTTTAGTAGGCTAAACAAGTTCAGAGCCCAAGTGTTTGTGGTTCGTTTGAGAGGTTACCAGTGGGAGATGAGGACCAGCAAGAGCTTTCAGGGCTGGCACCTTTAGTGTAGGAGCAATCGCTGGACGTTCGCAACTCCGGTGTTGAGCTCTGGCCAGATTGAGCAGGAGAGGCTGTGTACGTTGGAAGTTTTAGTAGGCTAAACAAGTTCCGAGCCCAAGTGTTTGTGGTTCGTTTGAGAGGTTACCAGTGGGAGATGAGGACCAGCAAGAGCTTTCAGGTCTGGCACCTTTAGTGTAGGAGCAATCGCTGGACGTTCGCAATTTCGGTGTTGAATTTTGGCCAGATTGAGCAGGAGAGGCTGTGTACGTTGGAAGTTTTAGTAGGCTAAACAAGTTCAGAGCCCAAGTGTTTGTGGTTCGTTTGAGAGGTTACCAGTGGGAGATGAGGACCAGCAAGAGCTTTCAGGGCTGGCACCTTTAGTGTAGGAGCAATCGCTGGACGTTCGCAGTTTCGGTTTTGAATTTTGGCCAGATTGAGCAGGAGAGGCTGTGTACGTTGGAAGTTTTACTAGGCTAAACAAGTTCCGAGCCCAAGTGTTTGTGGTTCGTTTGAGAGGTTACCAGTGGGAGATGAGGACCAGCAAGAGCTTTCAGGGCTGGCACCTTTAGTGTAGGAGCAATCGCTGGACGTTCGCAATTTCGGTGTTGAATTTTGGCCAGATTGAGCAGGAGAGGCTGTGTACGTTGGAAGTTTTAGTAGGCTAAACAAGTTCAGAGCCCAAGTGTTTGTGGTTCATTTGAGAGGTTACCAGTGGAGATGAGGACCAGCAAGAGCTTTCAGGGCTGGCACCTTTAGTGTAGGAGCAATCGCTGGACGTTCACAATTTCGGTTTTGAATTTTGGCCAGATTGAGCAGGAGAGGCTGTGTACGTTGGAAGTTTTAGTAGGCTAAACAAGTTCCGAGCCCAAGTGTTTGTGGTTCGTTTGAGAGGTTACCAGTGGGAGATGAGGACCAGCAAGAGCTTTCAGGGCTGGCACCTTTAGTGTAGGAGCAATGGCTGGACGTTCGCAATTCCGGTGTTGAGCTCTGGCCAGATTGAGCAGGCGAGGGAGTGTACGTTGGAAGTTTTAGTAGGCTAAACATGTTCAGAGCCCAAGTGTTTGTGGTTCGTTTGAGAGGTTACCAGTGGGAGATGAGGACCAGCAAGAGCTTTCTTGGCTAGCACCTTTAGTGTAGGAGCAATCGCTGGACGCTCACAATTTCGGTGTTGAATTTTGGCCAGATTGAGCAGGCGAGGGAGTGTACGTTGGAAGTTTTAGTAGGCTAAACAAGTTCAGAGCCCAAGTGTTTGTGGTTCGTTTGAGAGGTTACCAGTGGGAGATGAGGACCAGCAAGAGCTTTCAGGGCTGGCACCTTTAGTGTAGGAGCAATCGCTGGACGTTCGCAATTTCGGTGTTGAGCTCTGGCCAGATTGAGCAGGCGAGGGAGTGTACGTTGGAAGTTTTAGTAGGCTAAACAAGTTCAGAGCCCAAGTGTTTGTGGTTCGTTTGAGAGGTTACCAGTGGGAGATGAGGACCAGCAAGAGCTTTCAGGGCTGGCACCTTTAGTGTAGGAGCAATCGCTGGACGTTCGCAATTTCGGTGTTGAGCCCTGGCCAGATTGAGCAGGCGAGGGAGTGTACGTTGGAAGTTTTAGTAGGCTAAACAAGTTCAGAGCCCAAGTGTTTGTGGTTCGTTTGAGAGGTTACCAGTGGGAGATGAGGACCAGCAAGAGCTTTCAGGGCTGGCACCTTTAGTGTAGGAGCAATCGCTGGACGTTCGCAATTTCGGTGTTGAGCTCTGGCCAGATTGAGCAGGAGAGGCTGTGTACGTTGGAAGTTTTAGTAGGCTAAACAAGTTCAGAGCCCAAGTGTTTGTGGTTCGTTTGAGAGGTTACCAGTGGGAGATGAGGACCAGCAAGAGCTTTCAGGGCTGGCACCTTTAGTGTAGGAGCAATCGCTGGACGTTCGCAATTTCGGTGTTGAGCTCTGGCCAGATTGAGCAGGAGAGGCTGTGTACGTTGGAAGTTTTAGTAGGCTAAACAAGTTCAGAGCCCAAGTGTTTGTGGTTCGTTTGAGAGGTTACCAGTGGGAGATGAGGACCAGCAAGAGCTTTCAGGGCTGGCACCTTTAGTGTAGGAGCAATCGCTGGACGTTCGCAATTCCGGTGTTGAATTTTGGCCAGATTGAGCAGGTGAGGCTGTGTACGTTGGAAGTTTTAGTAGGCTAAACAAGTTCCGAGCCCAAGTGTTTGTGGTTCGTTTGAGAGGTTACCAGTGGGAGATGAGGACCAGCAAGAGCTTTCAGGGCTGGCACCTTTAGTGTAGGAGCAATCGCTGGACGTTCGCAATTTCGGTGTTGAATTTCAGATTGAGCAGGAGAGGCTGTGTACGTTGGAAGTTTTAGTAGGCTAAACAAGTTCAGAGCCCAAGTGTTTGTGGTTCGTTTGAGAGGTTACCAGTGGGAGATGAGGACCAGCAAGAGCTTTCAGGGCTGGCACCTTTAGTGTAGGAGCAATCGCTGGACGTTCGCAATTTCGGTGTTGAATTTTGGCCAGATTGAGCAGGCGAGGCTGTGTACATTGGAAGTTTTACTAGGCTAAAGAAGTTCAGAGCCCAAGTGTTTGTGGTTCGTTTGAGAGGTTACCAGTGGGAGATGAGGACCAGCAAGAGCTTTCAGGGCTGGCACCTTTAGTGTAGGAGCAATCGCTGGACGTTCGCAATGTCGGTGTTGAATTTTGGCCAGATTGAGCAGGAGAGGCTGTGTACATTGGAAGTTTTAGTAGGGTAAACAAGTTCAGAGCCCAAGTGTTTGTGGTTCGTTTGAGAGGTTACCAGTGGGAGATGAGGACCAGCAAGAGCTTTCAGGGCTGGCACCTTTAGTGTAGGAGCAATCGCTGGGACGTTCGCAACTCCGGTGTTGAGCTCTGGCCAGATTGAGCAGGCGAGGGAGTGTACGTTGGAAGTTTTAGTAGGCTAAACATGTTCAGAGCCCAAGTGTTTGTGGTTCGTTTGAGAGGTTACCAGTGGGAGATGAGGACCAGCAAGAGCTTTCTTGGCTAGCACCTTTAGTGTAGGAGCAATCGCTGGACGCTCACAATTTCGGTGTTGAATTTTGGCCAGATTGAGCAGGCGAGGGAGTGTACGTTGGAAGTTTTAGTAGGCTAAACAAGTTCAGAGCCCAAGTGTTTGTGGTTCGTTTGAGAGGTTACCAGTGGGAGATGAGGACCAGCAAGAGCTTTCAGGGCTGGCACCTTTAGTGTAGGAGCAATCGCTGGACGTTCGCAATTTCGGTGTTGAGCTCTGGCCAGATTGAGCAGGCGAGGGAGTGTACGTTGGAAGTTTTAGTAGGCTAAACAAGTTCAGAGCCAAGTGTTTGTGGTTCGTTTGAGAGGTTACCAGTGGGAGATGAGGACCAGCAAGAGCTTTCAGGGCTGGCACCTTTAGTGTAGGAGCAATCGCTGGACGTTCGCAATTTCGGTGTTGAGCCCTGGCCAGATTGAGCAGGCGAGGGAGTGTACGTTGGAAGTTTTAGTAGGCTAAAACAAGTTCAGAGCCCAAGTGTTTGTGGTTCGTTTGAGAGGTTACCAGTGGGAGATGAGGACCAGCAAGAGCTTTCAGGGCTGGCACCTTTAGTGTAGGAGCAATCGCTGGACGTTCGCAATTTCGGTGTTGAGCTCTGGCCAGATTGAGCAGGAGAGGCTGTGTACGTTGGAAGTTTTTAGTAGGCTAAACAAGTTCAGAGCCCAAGTGTTTGTGGTTCGTTTGAGAGGTTACCAGTGGGAGATGAGGACCAGCAAGAGCTTTCAGGGCTGGCACCTTTAGTGTAGGAGCAATCGCTGGACGTTCGCAATTTCGGTGTTGAGCTCTGGCCAGATTGAGCAGGAGAGGCTGTGTACGTTGGAAGTTTTAGTAGGCTAAACAAGTTCAGAGCCCAAGTGTTTGTGGTTCGTTTGAGAGGTTACCAGTGGAGATGAGGACCAGCAAGAGCTTTCAGGGCTGGCACCTTTAGTGTAGGAGCAATCGCTGGACGTTCGCAATTCCGGTGTTGAATTTTGGCCAGATTGAGCAGGTGAGGCTGTGTACGTTGGAAGTTTTAGTAGGCTAAACAAGTTCCGAGCCCAAGTGTTTGTGGTTCGTTTGAGAGGTTACCAGTGGGAGATGAGGACCAGCAAGAGCTTTCAGGGCTGGCACCTTTAGTGTAGGAGCAATCGCTGGACGTTCGCAATTTCGGTGTTGAATTTTGGCCAGATTGAGCAGGAGAGGCTGTGTACGTTGGAAGTTTTAGTAGGCTAAACAAGTTCAGAGCCCAAGTGTTTTGTGGTTTCGTTTGAGAGGTTACCAGTGGGAGATGAGGACCAGCAAGAGCTTTCAGGGCTGGCACCTTTAGTGTAGGAGCAATCGCTGGACGTTCGCAATTTCGGTGTTGAATTTTGGCCAGATTGAGCAGGCGAGGCTGTGTACATTGGAAGTTTTTACTAGGCTAAAGAAGTTCAGAGCCCAAGTGTTTGTGGTTCGTTTGAGAGGTTACCAGTGGGAGATGAGGACCAGCAAGAGCTTTCAGGGCTGGCACCTTTAGTGTAGGAGCAATCGCTGGACGTTCGCAATGTCGGTGTTGAATTTTGGCCAGATTGAGCAGGAGAGGCTGTGTACATTGGAAGTTTTAGTAGGGTAAACAAGTTCAGAGCCCAAGTGTTTGTGGTTCGTTTGAGAGGTTACCAGTGGGAGATGAGGACCAGCAAGAGCTTTCAGGGCTGGCACCTTTAGTGTAGGAGCAATCGCTGGACGTTCGCAACTCCGGTGTTGAGCTCTGGCCAGATTGAGCAGGAGAGGCTGTGTACGTTGGAAGTTTTAGTAGGCTAAACAAGTTCCGAGCCCAAGTGTTTGTGGTTCGTTTGAGAGGTTACCAGTGGGAGATGAGGACCAGCAAGAGCTTTCAGGTCTGGCACCTTTAGTGTAGGAGCAATCGCTGGACGTTCGCAATTTCGGTGTTGAATTTTGGCCAGATTGAGCAGGAGAGGCTGTGTACGTTGGAAGTTTTAGTAGGCTAAACAAGTTCAGAGCCCAAGTGTTTGTGGTTCGTTTGAGAGGTTACCAGTGGGAGATGAGGACCAGCAAGAGCTTTCAGGGCTGGCACCTTTAGTGTAGGAGCAATCGCTGGACGTTCGCAGTTTCGGTTTTGAATTTTGGCCAGATTGAGCAGGAGAGGCTGTGTACGTTGGAAGTTTTAGTAGGCTAAACAAGTTCCGAGCCCAAGTGTTTGTGGTTCGTTTGAGAGGTTACCAGTGGGAGATGAGGACCAGCAAGAGCTTTCAGGGCTGGCACCTTTAGTGTAGGAGCAATCGCTGGACGTTCGCAATTTCGGTGTTGAATTTTGGCCAGATTGAGCAGGAGAGGCTGTGTACGTTGGAAGTTTTAGTAGGCTAAACAAGTTCAGAGCCCAAGTGTTTGTGGTTCATTTGAGAGGTTACCAGTGGGAGATGAGGACCAGCAAGAGCTTTCAGGGCTGGCACCTTTAGTGTAGGAGCAATCGCTGGACGTTCACAATTTCGGTTTTGAATTTTGGCCAGATTGAGCAGGAGAGGCTGTGTACGTTGGAAGTTTTAGTAGGCTAAACAAGTTCCGAGCCCAAGTGTTTGTGGTTCGTTTGAGAGGTTACCAGTGGGAGATGAGGACCAGCAAGAGCTTTCAGGGCTGGCACCTTTAGTGTAGGAGCAATGGCTGGACGTTCGCAATTCCGGTGTTGAGCTCTGGCCAGATTGAGCAGGCGAGGGAGTGTACGTTGGAAGTTTTAGTAGGCTAAACATGTTCAGAGCCCAAGTGTTTGTGGTTCGTTTGAGAGGTTACCAGTGGGAGATGAGGACCAGCAAGAGCTTTCTTGGCTAGCACCTTTAGTGTAGGAGCAATCGCTGGACGCTCACAATTTCGGTGTTGAATTTTGGCCAGATTGAGCAGGCGAGGGAGTGTACGTTGGAAGTTTTAGTAGGCTAAACAAGTTCAGAGCCCAAGTGTTTGTGGTTCGTTTGAGAGGTTACCAGTGGGAGATGAGGACCAGCAAGAGCTTTCAGGGCTGGCACCTTTAGTGTAGGAGCAATCGCTGGACGTTCGCAATTTCGGTGTTGAGCTCTGGCCAGATTGAGCAGGCGAGGGAGTGTACGTTGGAAGTTTTAGTAGGCTAAACAAGTTCAGAGCCCAAGTGTTTGTGGTTCGTTTGAGAGGTTACCAGTGGGAGATGAGGACCAGCAAGAGCTTTCAGGGCTGGCACCTTTAGTGTAGGAGCAATCGCTGGACGTTCGCAATTTCGGTGTTGAGCCCTGGCCAGATTGAGCAGGCGAGGGAGTGTACGTTGGAAGTTTTAGTAGGCTAAACAAGTTCAGAGCCCAAGTGTTTGTGGTTCGTTTGAGAGGTTACCAGTGGGAGATGAGGACCAGCAAGAGCTTTCAGGGCTGGCACCTTTAGTGTAGGAGCAATCGCTGGACGTTCGCAATTTCGGTGTTGAGCTCTGGCCAGATTGAGCAGGAGAGGCTGTGTACGTTGGAAGTTTTAGTAGGCTAAACAAGTTCAGAGCCCAAGTGTTTGTGGTTCGTTTGAGAGGTTACCAGTGGGAGATGAGGACCAGCAAGAGCTTTCAGGGCTGGCACCTTTAGTGTAGGAGCAATCGCTGGACGTTCGCAATTTCGGTGTTGAGCTCTGGCCAGATTGAGCAGGAGAGGCTGTGTACGTTGGAAGTTTTAGTAGGCTAAACAAGTTCAGAGCCCAAGTGTTTGTGGTTCGTTTGAGAGGTTACCAGTGGGAGATGAGGACCAGCAAGAGCTTTCAGGGCTGGCACCTTTAGTGTAGGAGCAATCGCTGGACGTTCGCAATTCCGGTGTTGAATTTTGGCCAGATTGAGCAGGTGAGGCTGTGTACGTTGGAAGTTTTAGTAGGCTAAACAAGTTCCGAGCCCAAGTGTTTGTGGTTCGTTTGAGAGGTTACCAGTGGGAGATGAGGACCAGCAAGAGCTTTCAGGGCTGGCACCTTTAGTGTAGGAGCAATCGCTGGACGTTCGCAATTTCGGTGTTGAATTTTGGCCAGATTGAGCAGGAGAGGCTGTGTACGTTGGAAGTTATAGTAGGCTAAACAAGTTCAGAGCCGAAGTGTTTGTGGTTCGTTTGAGAGGTTACCAGTGGGAGATGAGGACCAGCAAGAGCTTTCAGGGCTGGCACCTTTAGTGTAGGAGCAATCGCTGGACGTTCGCAATTTCGGTGTTGAATTTTGGCCAGATTGAGCAGGAGAGGCTGTGTACGTTGGAAGTTTTAGTAGGCTAAACAAGTTCAGAGCCCAAGTGTTTGTGGTTCATTTGAGAGGTTACCAGTGGGAGATGAGGACCAGCAAGAGCTTTCAGGGCTGGCACCTTTAGTGTAGGAGCAATCGCTGGACGTTCACAATTTCGGTTTTGAATTTTGGCCAGATTGAGCAGGAGAGGCTGTGTACGTTGGAAGTTTTAGTAGGCTAAACAAGTTCCGAGCCCAAGTGTTTGTGGTTCGTTTGAGAGGTTACCAGTGGGAGATGAGGACCAGCAAGAGCTTTCAGGGCTGGCACCTTTAGTGTAGGAGCAATGGCTGGACGTTCGCAATTCCGGTGTTGAGCTCTGGCCAGATTGAGCAGGCGAGGGAGTGTACGTTGGAAGTTTTAGTAGGCTAAACATGTTCAGAGCCCAAGTGTTTGTGGTTCGTTTGAGAGGTTACCAGTGGGAGATGAGGACCAGCAAGAGCTTTCTTGGCTAGCACCTTTAGTGTAGGAGCAATCGCTGGACGCTCACAATTTCGGTGTTGAATTTTGGCCAGATTGAGCAGGCGAGGGAGTGTACGTTGGAAGTTTTAGTAGGCTAAACAAGTTCAGAGCCCAAGTGTTTGTGGTTCGTTTGAGAGGTTACCAGTGGGAGATGAGGACCAGCAAGAGCTTTCAGGGCTGGCACCTTTAGTGTAGGAGCAATCGCTGGACGTTCGCAATGTCGGTGTTGAATTTTGGCCAGATTGAGCAGGAGAGGCTGTGTACATTGGAAGTTTTAGTAGGCTAAACAAGTTCAGAGCCCAAGTGTTTGTGGTTCGTTTGAGAGGTTACCAGTGGGAGATGAGGACCAGCAAGAGCTTTCAGGGCTGGCACCTTTAGTGTAGGAGCAATCGCTGGACGTTCGCAACTCCGGTGTTGAGCTCTGGCCAGATTGAGCAGGAGAGGCTGTGTACGTTGGAAGTTTTAGTAGGCTAAACAAGTTCCGAGCCCAAGTGTTTGTGGTTCGTTTGAGAGGTTACCAGTGGGAGATGAGGACCAGCAAGAGCTTTCAGGTCTGGCACCTTTAGTGTAGGAGCAATCGCTGGACGTTCGCAATTTCGGTGTTGAATTTTGGCCAGATTGAGCAGGAGAGGCTGTGTACGTTGGAAGTTTTAGTAGGCTAAACAAGTTCAGAGCCCAAGTGTTTGTGGTTCGTTTGAGAGGTTACCAGTGGGAGATGAGGACCAGCAAGAGCTTTCAGGGCTGGCACCTTTAGTGTAGGAGCAATCGCTGGACGTTCGCAGTTTTGGTTTTGAATTTTGGCCAGATTGAGCAGGAGAGGCTGTGTACGTTGGAAGTTTTACTAGGCTAAACAAGTTCCGAGCCCAAGTGTTTGTGGTTCGTTTGAGAGTTTACCAGTGGGAGATGAGGACCAGCAAGAGCTTTCAGGGCTGGCACCTTTAGTGTAGGAGCAATCGCTGGACGTTCGCAATTTCGGTGTTGAATTTTGGCCAGATTGAGCAGGAGAGGCTGTGTACGTTGGAAGTTTTAGTAGGCTAAACAAGTTCAGAGCCCAAGTGTTTGTGGTTCATTTGAGAGGTTACCAGTGGGAGATGAGGACCAGCAAGAGCTTTCAGGGCTGGCACCTTTAGTGTAGGAGCAATCGCTGGACGTTCACAATTTCGGTTTTGAATTTTGGCCAGATTGAGCAGGAGAGGCTGTGTACGTTGGAAGTTTTAGTAGGCTAAACAAGTTCCGAGCCCAAGTGTTTGTGGTTCGTTTGAGAGGTTACCAGTGGGAGATGAGGACCAGCAAGAGCTTTCAGGGCTGGCACCTTTAGTGTAGGAGCAATGGCTGGACGTTCGCAATTCCGGTGTTGAGCTCTGGCCAGATTGAGCAGGCGAGGGAGTGTACGTTGGAAGTTTTAGTAGGCTAAACATGTTCAGAGCCCAAGTGTTTGTGGTTCGTTTGAGAGGTTACCAGTGGGAGATGAGGACCAGCAAGAGCTTTCAGGGCTGGCACCTTTAGTGTAGGAGCAATCGCTGGACGTTCGCAATTTCGGTGTTGAATTTTGGCCAGATTGAGCAGGCGAGGGACTGTACTTTAGAAGTTTTAGTAGGCTAAACAAGTTCAGAGCCCAAGTGTTTGTGGTTCGTTTGAGAGGTTACCAGTGGGAGATGAGGACCAGCAAGAGCTTTCAGGGCTGGCACCTTTAGTGTAGGAGCAATCGCTGGACGTTCGCAATTTCGGTGTTGAATTTTGGCCAGATTGAGCAGGCGAGGATGTGTACATTGGAAGTTTTACTAGGCTAAAGAAGTTCAGAGCCCAAGTGTTTGTGGTTCGTTTGAGAGGTTACCAGTGGGAGATGAGGACCAGCAAGAGCTTTCAGGGCTGGCACCTTTAGTGTAGGAGCAATCGCTGGACGTTCGCAATGTCGGTGTTGAATTTTGGCCAGATTGAGCAGGAGAGGCTGTGTACATTGGAAGTTTTAGTAGGCTAAACAAGTTCAGAGCCCAAGTGTTTGTGGTTCGTTTGAGAGGTTACCAGTGGGAGATGAGGACCAGCAAGAGCTTTCAGGGCTGGCACCTTTAGTGTAGGAGCAATCGCTGGACGTTCGCAATTTCGGTGTTGAATTTTGGCCAGATTGAGCAGGCGAGGGACTGTACTTTAGAAGTTTTAGTAGGCTAAACAAGTTCAGAGCCCAAGTGTTTGTGGTTCGTTTGAGAGGTTACCAGTGGGAGATGAGGACCAGCAAGAGCTTTCAGGGCTGGCACCTTTAGTGTAGGAGCAATCGCTGGACGTTCGCAATTTCGGTGTTGAATTTTGGCCAGATTGAGCAGGCGAGGCTGTGTACATTGGAAGTTTTACTAGGCTAAAGAAGTTCAGAGCCCAAGTGTTTGTGGTTCGTTTGAGAGGTTACCAGTGGGAGATGAGGACCAGCAAGAGCTTTCAGGGCTGGCACCTTTAGTGTAGGAGCAATCGCTGGACGTTCGCAATGTCGGTGTTGAATTTTGGCCAGATTGAGCAGGAGAGGCTGTGTACATTGGAAGTTTTAGTAGGCTAAACAAGTTCAGAGCCCAAGTGTTTGTGGTTCGTTTGAGAGGTTACCAGTGGGAGATGAGGACCAGCAAGAGCTTTCAGGGCTGGCACCTTTAGTGTAGGAGCAATCGCTGGACGTTCGCAACTCCGGTGTTGAGCTCTGGCCAGATTGAGCAGGAGAGGCTGTGTACGTTGGAAGTTTTAGTAGGCTAAACAAGTTCCGAGCCCAAGTGTTTGTGGTTCGTTTGAGAGGTTACCAGTGGGAGATGAGGACCAGCAAGAGCTTTCAGGTCTGGCACCTTTAGTGTAGGAGCAATCGCTGGACGTTCGCAATTTCGGTGTTGAATTTTGGCCAGATTGAGCAGGAGAGGCTGTGTACGTTGGAAGTTTTAGTAGGCTAAACAAGTTCAGAGCCCAAGTGTTTGTGGTTCGTTTGAGAGGTTACCAGTGGGAGATGAGGACCAGCAAGAGCTTTCAGGGCTGGCACCTTTAGTGTAGGAGCAATCGCTGGACGTTCGCAGTTTCGGTTTTGAATTTTGGCCAGATTGAGCAGGAGAGGCTGTGTACGTTGGAAGTTTTACTAGGCTAAACAAGTTCCGAGCCCAAGTGTTTGTGGTTCGTTTGAGAGGTTACCAGTGGGAGATGAGGACCAGCAAGAGCTTTCAGGGCTGGCACCTTTAGTGTAGGAGCAATCGCTGGACGTTCGCAATTTCGGTGTTGAATTTTGGCCAGATTGAGCAGGAGAGGCTGTGTACGTTGGAAGTTTTAGTAGGCTAAACAAGTTCAGAGCCCAAGTGTTTGTGGTTCATTTGAGAGGTTACCAGTGGGAGATGAGGACCAGCAAGAGCTTTCAGGGCTGGCACCTTTAGTGTAGGAGCAATCGCTGGACGTTCACAATTTCGGTTTTGAATTTTGGCCAGATTGAGCAGGAGAGGCTGTGTACGTTGGAAGTTTTAGTAGGCTAAACAAGTTCCGAGCCCAAGTGTTTGTGGTTCGTTTGAGAGGTTACCAGTGGGAGATGAGGACCAGCAAGAGCTTTCAGGGCTGGCACCTTTAGTGTAGGAGCAATGGCTGGACGTTCGCAATTCCGGTGTTGAGCTCTGGCCAGATTGAGCAGGCGAGGGAGTGTACGTTGGAAGTTTTAGTAGGCTAAACATGTTCAGAGCCCAAGTGTTTGTGGTTCGTTTGAGAGGTTACCAGTGGGAGATGAGGACCAGCAAGAGCTTTCTTGGCTAGCACCTTTAGTGTAGGAGCAATCGCTGGACGCTCACAATTTCGGTGTTGAATTTTGGCCAGATTGAGCAGGCGAGGGAGTGTACGTTGGAAGTTTTAGTAGGCTAAACAAGTTCAGAGCCCAAGTGTTTGTGGTTCGTTTGAGAGGTTACCAGTGGGAGATGAGGACCAGCAAGAGCTTTCAGGGCTGGCACCTTTAGTGTAGGAGCAATCGCTGGACGTTCGCAATTTCGGTGTTGAGCTCTGGCCAGATTGAGCAGGCGAGGGAGTGTACGTTGGAAGTTTTAGTAGGCTAAACAAGTTCCGAGCCCAAGTGTTTGTGGTTCGTTTGAGAGGTTACCAGTGGGAGATGAGGACCAGCAAGAGCTTTCAGGGCTGGCACCTTTAGTGTAGGAGCAATCGCTGGACGTTCGCAATTTCGGTGTTGAGCCCTGGCCAGATTGAGCAGGCGAGGGAGTGTACGTTGGAAGTTTTAGTAGGCTAAACAAGTTCAGAGCCCAAGTGTTTGTGGTTCGTTTGAGAGGTTACCAGTGGGAGATGAGGACCAGCAAGAGCTTTCAGGGCTGGCACCTTTAGTGTAGGAGCAATCGCTGGACGTTCGCAATTTCGGTGTTGAGCTCTGGCCAGATTGAGCAGGAGAGGCTGTGTACGTTGGAAGTTTTAGTAGGCTAAACAAGTTCAGAGCCCAAGTGTTTGTGGTTCGTTTGAGAGGTTACCAGTGGGAGATGAGGACCAGCAAGAGCTTTCAGGGCTGGCACCTTTAGTGTAGGAGCAATCGCTGGACGTTCGCAATTTCGGTGTTGAGCTCTGGCCAGATTGAGCAGGAGAGGCTGTGTACGTTGGAAGTTTTAGTAGGCTAAACAAGTTCAGAGCCCAAGTGTTTGTGGTTCGTTTGAGAGGTTACCAGTGGGAGATGAGGACCAGCAAGAGCTTTCAGGGCTGGCACCTTTAGTGTAGGAGCAATCGCTGGACGTTCGCAATTCCGGTGTTGAATTTTGGCCAGATTGAGCAGGTGAGGCTGTGTACGTTGGAAGTTTTAGTAGGCTAAACAAGTTCCGAGCCCAAGTGTTTGTGGTTCGTTTGAGAGGTTACCAGTGGGAGATGAGGACCAGCAAGAGCTTTCAGGGCTGGCACCTTTAGTGTAGGAGCAATCGCTGGACGTTCGCAATTTCGGTGTTGAATTTTGGCCAGATTGAGCAGGAGAGGCTGTGTACGTTGGAAGTTATAGTAGGCTAAACAAGTTCAGAGCCCAAGTGTTTGTGGTTCGTTTGAGAGGTTACCAGTGGGAGATGAGGACCAGCAAGAGCTTTCAGGGCTGGCACCTTTAGTGTAGGAGCAATCGCTGGACGTTCGCAATTTCGGTGTTGAATTTTGGCCAGATTGAGCAGGCGAGGCTGTGTACATTGGAAGTTTTACTAGGCTAAAGAAGTTCAGAGCCCAAGTGTTTGTGGTTCGTTTGAGAGGTTACCAGTGGGAGATGAGGACCAGCAAGAGCTTTCAGGGCTGGCACCTTTAGTGTAGGAGCAATCGCTGGACGTTCGCAATGTCGGTGTTGAATTTTGGCCAGATTGAGCAGGAGAGGCTGTGTACATTGGAAGTTTTAGTAGGGTAAACAAGTTCAGAGCCCAAGTGTTTGTGGTTCGTTTGAGAGGTTACCAGTGGGAGATGAGGACCAGCAAGAGCTTTCAGGGCTGGCACCTTTAGTGTAGGAGCAATCGCTGGACGTTCGCAACTCCGGTGTTGAGCTCTGGCCAGATTGAGCAGGAGAGGCTGTGTACGTTGGAAGTTTTAGTAGGCTAAACAAGTTCCGAGCCCAAGTGTTTGTGGTTCGTTTGAGAGGTTACCAGTGGGAGATGAGGACCAGCAAGAGCTTTCAGGTCTGGCACCTTTAGTGTAGGAGCAATCGCTGGACGTTCGCAATTTCGGTGTTGAATTTTGGCCAGATTGAGCAGGAGAGGCTGTGTACGTTGGAAGTTTTAGTAGGCTAAACAAGTTCAGAGCCCAAGTGTTTGTGGTTCGTTTGAGAGGTTACCAGTGGGAGATGAGGACCAGCAAGAGCTTTCAGGGCTGGCACCTTTAGTGTAGGAGCAATCGCTGGACGTTCGCAGTTTCGGTTTTGAATTTTGGCCAGATTGAGCAGGAGAGGCTGTGTACGTTGGAAGTTTTAGTAGGCTAAACAAGTTCCGAGCCCAAGTGTTTGTGGTTCGTTTGAGAGGTTACCAGTGGGAGATGAGGACCAGCAAGAGCTTTCAGGGCTGGCACCTTTAGTGTAGGAGCAATCGCTGGACGTTCGCAATTTCGGTGTTGAATTTTGGCCAGATTGAGCAGGAGAGGCTGTGTACGTTGGAAGTTTTAGTAGGCTAAACAAGTTCAGAGCCCAAGTGTTTGTGGTTCATTTTTTGAGAGGTTACCAGTGGGAGATGAGGACCAGCAAGAGCTTTCAGGGCTGGCACCTTTAGTGTAGGAGCAATCGCTGGACGTTCACAATTTCGGTTTTGAATTTTGGCCAGATTGAGCAGGAGAGGCTGTGTACGTTGGAAGTTTTAGTAGGCTAAACAAGTTCCGAGCCCAAGTGTTTGTGGTTCGTTTGAGAGGTTACCAGTGGGAGATGAGGACCAGCAAGAGCTTTCAGGGCTGGCACCTTTAGTGTAGGAGCAATGGCTGGACGTTCGCAATTCCGGTGTTGAGCTCTGGCCAGATTGAGCAGGCGAGGGAGTGTACGTTGGAAGTTTTAGTAGGCTAAACATGTTCAGAGCCCAAGTGTTTGTGGTTCGTTTGAGAGGTTACCAGTGGGAGATGAGGACCAGCAAGAGCTTTCTTGGCTAGCACCTTTAGTGTAGGAGCAATCGCTGGACGCTCACAATTTCGGTGTTGAATTTTGGCCAGATTGAGCAGGCGAGGGAGTGTACGTTGGAAGTTTTAGTAGGCTAAACAAGTTCAGAGCCCAAGTGTTTGTGGTTCGTTTGAGAGGTTACCAGTGGGAGATGAGGACCAGCAAGAGCTTTCAGGGCTGGCACCTTTAGTGTAGGAGCAATCGCTGGACGTTCGCAATTTCGGTGTTGAGCTCTGGCCAGATTGAGCAGGCGAGGAGTGTACGTTGAAGTTTTAGTAGGCTAAACAGTTCAGAGCCCAAGTGTTTGTGGTTCGTTTGAGAGGTTACCAGTGGGAGATGAGGACCAGCAAGAGCTTTCAGGGCTGGCACCTTTAGTGTAGGAGCAATCGCTGGACGTTCGCAATTTCGGTGTTGAGCCCTGGCCAGATTGAGCAGGCGAGGGAGTGTACGTTGGAAGTTTTAGTAGGCTAAACAAGTTCAGAGCCCAAGTGTTTGTGGTTCGTTTGAGAGGTTACCAGTGGGAGATGAGGACCAGCAAGAGCTTTCAGGGCTGGCACCTTTAGTGTAGGAGCAATCGCTGGACGTTCGCAATTTCGGTGTTGAGCTCTGGCCAGATTGAGCAGGAGAGGCTGTGTACGTTGGAAGTTTTAGTAGGCTAAACAAGTTCAGAGCCCAAGTGTTTGTGGTTCGTTTGAGAGGTTACCAGTGGGAGATGAGGACCAGCAAGAGCTTTCAGGGCTGGCACCTTTAGTGTAGGAGCAATCGCTGGACGTTCGCAATTTCGGTGTTGAGCTCTGGCCAGATTGAGCAGGAGAGGCTGTGTACGTTGGAAGTTTTAGTAGGCTAAACAAGTTCAGAGCCCAAGTGTTTGTGGTTCGTTTGAGAGGTTACCAGTGGGAGATGAGGACCAGCAAGAGCTTTCAGGGCTGGCACCTTTAGTGTAGGAGCAATCGCTGGACGTTCGCAATTCCGGTGTTGAATTTTGGCCAGATTGAGCAGGTGAGGCTGTGTACGTTGGAAGTTTTAGTAGGCTAAACAAGTTCCGAGCCCAAGTGTTTGTGGTTCGTTTGAGAGGTTACCAGTGGGAGATGAGGACCAGCAAGAGCTTTCAGGGCTGGCACCTTTAGTGTAGGAGCAATCGCTGGACGTTCGCAATTTCGGTGTTGAATTTTGGCCAGATTGAGCAGGAGAGGCTGTGTACGTTGGAAGTTATAGTAGGCTAAACAAGTTCAGAGCCGAAGTGTTTGTGGTTCGTTTGAGAGGTTACCAGTGGGAGATGAGGACCAGCAAGAGCTTTCAGGGCTGGCACCTTTAGTGTAGGAGCAATCGCTGGACGTTCGCAATTTCGGTGTTGAATTTTGGCCAGATTGAGCAGGAGAGGCTGTGTACGTTGGAAGTTTTACTAGGCTAAACAAGTTCAGAGCCCAAGTGTTTGTGGTTCGTTTGAGAGGTTACCAGTGGGAGATGAGGACCAGCAAGAGCTTTCAGGCTGGCACCTTTAGTGTAGGAGCAATCGCTGGACGTTCGCAATTTCGGTGTTGAATTTTGGCCAGATTGAGCAGGAGAGGCTGTGTACATTGGAAGTTTTAGTAGGCTAAACAAGTTCAGAGCCCAAGTGTTTGTGTTCGTTTGAGAGGTTACCAGTGGGAGATGAGGACCAGCAAGAGCTTTCAGGGCTGGCACCTTTAGTGTAGGAGCAATCGCTGGACGTTCGCAACTCCGGTGTTGAGCTCTGGCCAGATTGAGCAGGAGAGGCTGTGTACGTTGGAAGTTTTAGTAGGCTAAACAAGTTCCGAGCCCAAGTGTTTGTGGTTCGTTTGAGAGGTTACCAGTGGGAGATGAGGACCAGCAAGAGCTTTCAGGTCTGGCACCTTTAGTGTAGGAGCAATCGCTGGACGTTCGCAATTTCGGTGTTGAATTTTGGCCAGATTGAGCAGGAGAGGCTGTGTACGTTGGAAGTTTTAGTAGGCTAAACAAGTTCAGAGCCCAAGTGTTTGTGGTTCGTTGAGAGGTTACCAGTGGGAGATGAGGACCAGCAAGAGCTTTCAGGGCTGGCACCTTTAGTGTAGGAGCAATCGCTGGACGTTCGCAATTTTGGTGTTGAGCTCTGGCCAGATTGAGCAGGAGAGGCTGTGTACGTTGGAAGTTTTAGTAGGCTAAACAAGTTCCGAGCCCAAGTGTTTGTGGTTCGTTTGAGAGGTTACCAGTGGGAGATGAGGACCAGCAAGAGCTTTCAGGTCTGGCACCTTTAGTGTAGGAGCAATCGCTGGACGTTCGCAATTTCGGTGTTGAATTTTGGCCAGATTGAGCAGGAGAGGCTGTGTACGTTGGAAGTTTTAGTAGGCTAAACAAGTTCAGAGCCCAAGTGTTTGTGGTTCGTTTGAGAGGTTACCAGTGGGAGATGAGGACCAGCAAGAGCTTTCAGGGCTGGCACCTTTAGTGTAGGAGCAATCGCTGGACGTTCGCAGTTTCGGTTTTGAATTTTGGCCAGATTGAGCAGGCGAGGGAGTGTACGTTGGAAGTTTTACTAGGCTAAATAAGTTCCGAGCCCAAGTGTTTGTGGTTCGTTTGAGAGGTTACCAGTGGGAGATGAGGACCAGCAAGAGCTTTCAGGGCTGGCACCTTTAGTGTAGGAGCAATCGCTGGACGTTCGCAATTTCGGTGTTGAATTTTGGCCAGATTGAGCAGGAGAGGCTGTGTACGTTGGAAGTTTTAGTAGGCTAAACAAGTTCCGAGCCCAAGTGTTTGTGGTTCGTTTGAGAGGTTACCAGTGGGAGATGAGGACCAGCAAGAGCTTTCAGGTCTGGCACCTTTAGTGTAGGAGCAATCGCTGGACGTTCGCAATTTCGGTGTTGAATTTTGGCCAGATTGAGCAGGAGAGGCTGTGTACGTTGGAAGTTTTAGTAGGCTAAACAAGTTCAGAGCCCAAGTGTTTGTGGTTCGTTTGAGAGGTTACCAGTGGGAGATGAGGACCAGCAAGAGCTTTCAGGGCTGGCACCTTTAGTGTAGGAGCAATCGCTGGACGTTCGCAACTCCGGTGTTGAGCTCTGGCCAGATTGAGCAGGAGAGGGCTGTGTACGTTGGAAGTTTTAGTAGGCTAAACAAGTTCCGAGCCCAAGTGTTTGTGGTTCGTTTGAGAGGTTACCAGTGGGAGATGAGGACCAGCAAGAGCTTTCAGGTCTGGCACCTTTAGTGTAGGAGCAATCGCTGGACGTTCGCAATTTCGGTGTTGAATTTTGGCCAGATTGAGCAGGAGAGGCTGTGTACGTTGGAAGTTTTAGTAGGCTAAACAAGTTCAGAGCCCAAGTGTTTGTGGTTCGTTTGAGAGGTTACCAGTGGGAGATGAGGACCAGCAAGAGCTTTCAGGGCTGGCACCTTTAGTGTAGGAGCAATCGCTGGACGTTCGCAATTTTGGTGTTGAGCTCTGGCCAGATTGAGCAGGAGAGGCTGTGTACGTTGGAAGTTTTAGTAGGCTAAACAAGTTCCGAGCCCAAGTGTTTGTGGTTCGTTTGAGAGGTTACCAGTGGGAGATGAGGACCAGCAAGAGCTTTCAGGTCTGGCACCTTTAGTGTAGGAGCAATCGCTGGACGTTCGCAATTTCGGTGTTGAATTTTGGCCAGATTGAGCAGGAGAGGCTGTGTACGTTGGAAGTTTAGTAGGCTAAACAAGTTCCGAGCCCAAGTGTTTGTGGTTCGTTTGAGAGGTTACCAGTGGGAGATGAGGACCAGCAAGAGCTTTCAGGGCTGGCACCTTTTGAGCAATCGCTGGACGTTCGCAGTTTCGGTTTTGAATTTTGGCCAGATTGAGCAGGCGAGGGAGTGTACGTTGGAAGTTTTACTAGGCTAAATAAGTTCAGAGCCCAAGTGTTTGTGGTTCGTTTGAGAGGTTACCAGTGGGAGATGAGGACCAGCAAGAGCTTTCAGGGCTGGCACCTTTAGTGTAGGAGCAATCGCTGGACGTTCGCAATTTCGGTGTTGAATTTTGGCCAGATTGAGCAGGAGAGGCTGTGTACGTTGGAAGTTTTAGTAGGCTAAACAAGTTCAGAGCCCAAGTGTTTGTGGTTCATTTGAGAGGTTACCAGTGGGAGATGAGGACCAGCAAGAGCTTTCAGGGCTGGCACCTTTAGTGTAGGAGCAATCGCTGGACGTTCACAATTTCGGTTTTGAATTTTGGCCAGATTGAGCAGGAGAGGCTGTGTACGTTGGAAGTTTTAGTAGGCTAAACAAGTTCCGAGCCCAAGTGTTTGTGGTTCGTTTGAGAGGTTACCAGTGGGAGATGAGGACCAGCAAGAGCTTTCAGGGCTGGCACCTTTAGTGTAGGAGCAATGGCTGGACGTTCGCAATTCCGGTGTTGAGCTCTGGCCAGATTGAGCAGGCGAGGGAGTGTACGTTGGAAGTTTTAGTAGGCTAAACATGTTCAGAGCCCAAGTGTTTGTGGTTCGTTTGAGAGGTTACCAGTGGGAGATGAGGACCAGCAAGAGCTTTCTTGGCTAGCACCTTTAGTGTAGGAGCAATCGCTGGACGTTCACAATTTCGGTGTTGAATTTTGGCCAGATTGAGCAGGCGAGGGAGTGTACGTTGGAAGTTTTAGTAGGCTAAACAAGTTCAGAGCCCAAGTGTTTGTGGTTCGTTTGAGAGGTTACCAGTGGGAGATGAGGACCAGCAAGAGCTTTCAGGGCTGGCACCTTTAGTGTAGGAGCAATCGCTGGACGTTCGCAATTTCGGTGTTGAGCTCTGGCCAGATTGAGCAGGCGAGGGAGTGTACGTTGGAAGTTTTAGTAGGCTAAACAAGTTCAGAGCCCAAGTGTTTGTGGTTCGTTTGAGAGGTTACCAGTGGGAGATGAGGACCAGCAAGAGCTTTCAGGGCTGGCACCTTTAGTGTAGGAGCAATCGCTGGACGTTCGCAATTTCGGTGTTGAGCCCTGGCCAGATTGAGCAGGCGAGGGAGTGTACGTTGGAAGTTTTAGTAGGCTAAACAAGTTCAGAGCCCAAGTGTTTGTGGTTCGTTTGAGAGGTTACCAGTGGGAGATGAGGACCAGCAAGAGCTTTCAGGGCTGGCACCTTTAGTGTAGGAGCAATCGCTGGACGTTCGCAATTTCGGTGTTGAGCTCTGGCCAGATTGAGCAGGAGAGGCTGTGTACGTTGGAAGTTTTAGTAGGCTAAACAAGTTCAGAGCCCAAGTGTTTGTGGTTCGTTTGAGAGGTTACCAGTGGGAGATGAGGACCAGCAAGAGCTTTCAGGGCTGGCACCTTTAGTGTAGGAGCAATCGCTGGACGTTCGCAATTTCGGTGTTGAGCTCTGGCCAGATTGAGCAGGAGAGGCTGTGTACGTTGGAAGTTTTACTAGGCTAAAGAAGTTCAGAGCCCAAGTGTTTGTGGTTCGTTTGAGAGGTTACCAGTGGGAGATGAGGACCAGCAAGAGCTTTCAGGCTGGCACCTTTAGTGTAGGAGCAATCGCTGGACGTTCGCAATTCCGGTGTTGAATTTTGGCCAGATTGAGCAGGTGAGGCTGTGTACGTTGGAAGTTTTAGTAGGCTAAACAAGTTCAGAGCCCAAGTGTTTGTGGTTCGTTTGAGAGGTTACCAGTGGGAGATGAGGACCAGCAAGAGCTTTCAGGGCTGGCACCTTTAGTGTAGGAGCAATCGCTGGACGTTCGCAATTTCGGTGTTGAATTTTGGCCAGATTGAGCAGGAGAGGCTGTGTACGTTGGAAGTTATAGTAGGCTAAACAAGTTCAGAGCCCAAGTGTTTGTGGTTCGTTTGAGAGGTTACCAGTGGGAGATGAGGACCAGCAAGAGCTTTCAGGGCTGGCACCTTTAGTGTAGGAGCAATCGCTGGACGTTCGCAATTTCGGTGTTGAATTTTGGCCAGATTGAGCAGGCGAGGCTGTGTACGTTGGAAGTTTTACTAGGCTAAACAAGTTCAGAGCCCAAGTGTTTGTGGTTCGTTTGAGAGGTTACCAGTGGGAGATGAGGACCAGCAAGAGCTTTCAGGGCTGGCACCTTTAGTGTAGGAGCAATCGCTGGACGTTCGCAGTTTCGGTTTTGAATTTTGGCCAGATTGAGTAGGAGAGGCTGTGTACGTTGGAAGTTTTAGTAGGCTAAACAAGTTCAGAGCCCAAGTGTTTGTGGTTCGTTTGAGAGGTTACCAGTGGGAGATGAGGACCAGCAAGAGCTTTCAGGGCTGGCACCTTTAGTGTAGGAGCAATCGCTGGACGTTCGCAATTTCGGTGTTGAATTTTGGCCAGATTGAGCAGGAGAGGCTGTGTACGTTGGAAGTTTTAGTAGGCTAAACAAGTTCAGAGCCCAAGTGTTTGTGGTTCGTTTGAGAGGTTACCAGTGGGAGATGAGGACCAGCAAGAGCTTTCAGGGCTGGCACCTTTAGTGTAGGAGCAATCGCTGGACGTTCACAATTTCGGTTTTGAATTTTGGCCAGATTGAGCAGGAGAGGCTGTGTACGTTGGAAGTTTTAGTAGGCTAAACAAGTTCCGAGCCCAAGTGTTTGTGGTTCGTTTGAGAGGTTACCAGTGGGAGATGAGGACCAGCAAGAGCTTTCAGGGCTGGCACCTTTAGTGTAGGAGCAATGGCTGGACGTTCGCAATTCCGGTGTTGAGCTCTGGCCAGATTGAGCAGGCGAGGGAGTGTACGTTGGAAGTTTTAGTAGGCTAAACAAGTTCAGAGCCCAAGTGTTTGTGGTTCGTTTGAGAGGTTACCAGTGGGAGATGAGGACCAGCAAGAGCTTTCAGGGCTGGCACCTTTAGTGTAGGAGCAATCGCTGGACGTTCGCAATTTCGGTGTTGAGCTCTGGCCAGATTGAGCAGGCGAGGGAGTGTACGTTGGAAGTTTTAGTAGGCTAAACAAGTTCAGAGCCCAAGTGTTTGTGGTTCGTTTGAGAGGTTACCAGTGGGAGATGAGGACCAGCAAGAGCTTTCAGGGCTGGCACCTTTAGTGTAGGAGCAATCGCTGGACGTTCGCAATTTCGGTGTTGAGCCCTGGCCAGATTGAGCAGGCGAGGGAGTGTACGTTGGAAGTTTTAGTAGGCTAAACAAGTTCAGAGCCCAAGTGTTTGTGGTTCGTTTGAGAGGTTACCAGTGGGAGATGAGGACCAGCAAGAGCTTTCAGGGCTGGCACCTTTAGTGTAGGAGCAATCGCTGGACGTTCGCAATTTCGGTGTTGAGCTCTGGCCAGATTGAGCAGGAGAGGCTGTGTACGTTGGAAGTTTTAGTAGGCTAAACAAGTTCCGAGCCCAAGTGTTTGTGGTTCGTTTGAGAGGTTACCAGTGGGAGATGAGGACCAGCAAGAGCTTTCAGGGCTGGCACCTTTAGTGTAGGAGCAATCGCTGGACGTTCGCAATTTTGGTGTTGAGCTCTGGCCAGATTGAGCAGGAGAGGCTGTGTACGTTGGAAGTTTTAGTAGGCTAAACAAGTTCAGAGCCCAAGTGTTTGTGGTTCGTTTGAGAGGTTACCAGTGGGAGATGAGGACCAGCAAGAGCTTTCAGGGCTGGCACCTTTAGTGTAGGAGCAATCGCTGGACGTTCGCAATTCCGGTGTTGAGCTCTGGCCAGATTGAGCAGGAGAGGCTGTGTACGTTGGAAGTTTTAGTAGGCTAAACAAGTTCAGAGCCCAAGTGTTTGTGGTTCGTTTGAGAGGTTACCAGTGGGAGATGAGGACCAGCAAGAGCTTTCAGGGCTGGCACCTTTAGTGTAGGAGCAATCGCTGGACGTTCGCAATTTCGGTGTTGAGCTCTGGCCAGATTGAGCAGGAGAGGGAGTGTACGTTGGAAGTTTTAGTAGGCTAAACAAGTTCCGAGCCCAAGTGTTTGTGGTTCGTTTGAGAGGTTACCAGTGGGAGATGAGGACCAGCAAGAGCTTTCAGGGCTGGCACCTTTAGTGTAGGAGCAATCGCTGGACGTTCGCAATTTCGGTGTTGAATTTTGGCCAGATTGAGCAGGAGAGGCTGTGTACGTTGGAAGTTATAGTAGGCTAAACAAGTTCCGAGCCCAAGTGTTTGTGGTTCGTTTGAGAGGTTCCCAGTGGGAGATGAGGACCAGCAAGAGCTTTCAGGGCTGGCACCTTTAGTGTAGGAGCAATCGCTGGACGTTCGCAATTTCGGTGTTGAATTTTGGCCAGATTGAGCAGGCGAGGCTGTGTACGTTGGAAGTTTTAGTAGGCTAAACAAGTTCAGAGCCCAAGTGTTTGTGGTTCGTTTGAGAGGTTCCCAGTGGGAGATGAGGACCAGCAAGAGCTTTCAGGGCTGGCACCTTTAGTGTAGGAGCAATCGCTGGACGTTCGCAATTTCGGTGTTGAATTTTGGCCAGATTGAGCAGGAGAGGCTGTGTACATTGGAAGTTTTAGTAGGCTAAACAAGTTCAGAGGCCAAGTGTTTGTGGTTCGTTTGAGAGGTTACCAGTGGGAGATGAGGACCAGCAAGAGCTTTCAGGGCTGGCACCTTTAGTGTAGGAGCAATCGCTGGACGTTCGCAACTCCGGTGTTGAGCTCTGGCCAGATTGAGCAGGAGAGGCTGTGTACGTTGGAAGTTTTAGTAGGCTAAACAAGTTCCGAGCCCAAGTGTTTGTGGTTCGTTTGAGAGGTTACCAGTGGGAGATGAGGACCAGCAAGAGCTTTCAGGTCTGGCACCTTTAGTGTAGGAGCAATCGCTGGACGTTCGCAATTTCGGTGTTGAATTTTGGCCAGATTGAGCAGGAGAGGCTGTGTACGTTGGAAGTTTTAGTAGGCTAAACAAGTTCAGAGCCCAAGTGTTTGTGGTTCGTTTGAGAGGTTACCAGTGGGAGATGAGGACCAGCAAGAGCTTTCAGGGCTGGCACCTTTAGTGTAGGAGCAATCGCTGGACGTTCACAGTTTCGGTTTTGAATTTTGGCCAGATTGAGCAGGAGAGGCTGTGTACGTTGGAAGTTTTAGTAGGCTAAACAAGTTCAGAGCCCAAGTGTTTGTGGTTCGTTTGAGAGGTTACCAGTGGGAGATGAGGACCAGCAAGAGCTTTCAGGGCTGGCACCTTTAGTGTAGGAGCAATCGCTGGACGTTCGCAATTTCGGTGTTGAGCTCTGGCCAGATTGAGCATGCGAGGGAGTGTACGTTGGAAGTTTTAGTAGGCTAAACAAGTTCCGAGCCCAAGTGTTTGTGGTTCGTTTGAGAGGTTACCAGTGGGAGATGAGGACCAGCAAGAGCTTTCAGGGCTGGCACCTTTAGTGTAGGAGCAATCGCTGGACGTTCGCAATTTCGGTGTTGAATTTTGGCCAGATTGAGCAGGAGAGGCTGTGTACGTTGGAAGTTTTAGTAGGCTAAATAAGTTCAGAGCCCAAGTGTTTGTGGTTCGTTTGAGAGGTTACCAGTGGGAGATGAGGACCAGCAAGAGCTTTCAGGGCTGGCACCTTTAGTGTAGGAGCAATCGCTGGACGTTCGCAATTTCGGTATTGAATTTTGGCCAGATTGAGCAGGCGAGGGAGTGTACGTTGGAAGTTTTAGTAGGCTAAACAAGTTCAGAGCCAAGTGTTTGTGGTTCGTTTGAGAGGTTACCAGTGGGAGATGAGGACCAGCAAGAGCTTTCAGGGCTGGCACCTTTAGTGTAGGAGCAATGGCTGGACGTTCGCAATTTCGGTGTTGAATTTTGGCCAGATTGAGCAGGCGAGGGAGTGTACGTTGGATGTTTTAGTAGGCTAAACAAGTTCAGAGCCCAAGTGTTTGTGGTTCGTTTGAGAGGTTACCAGTGGGAGATGAGGACCAGCAAGAGCTTTCAGGGCTGGCACCTTTAGTGTAGGAGCAATCGCTGGACGTTCGCAATTCCGGTGTTGAGCTCTGGCCAGATTGAGCAGGAGAGGCTGTGTACGTTGGAAGTTTTAGTAGGCTAAACAAGTTCAGAGCCCAAGTGTTTGTGGTTCGTTTGAGAGGTTACCAGTGGGAGATGAGGACCAGCAAGAGCTTTCAGGGCTGGCACCTTTAGTGTAGGAGCAATCGCTGGACGTTCGCAATTTCGGTGTTGAATTTTGGCCAGATTGAGCAGGCGAGGGACTGTACTTTAGAAGTTTTAGTAGGCTAAACAAGTTCAGAGCCCAAGTGTTTGTGGTTCGTTTGAGAGGTTACCAGTGGGAGATGAGGACCAGCAAGAGCTTTCAGGGCTGGCACCTTTAGTGTAGGAGCAATCGCTGGACGTTCGCGATTCCGGTGTTGAGCTCTGGCCAAATTGAGCAGGAGAGGCTGTGTACGTTGGAAGTTTTAGTAGGCTAAACAAGTTCAGAGCCCAAGTGTTTGTGGTTCGTTTGAGAGGTTACCAGTGGGAGATGAGGACCAGCAAGAGCTTTCAGGGCTGGCACCTTTAGTGTAGGAGCAATCGCTGGACGTTCGCAATTTCGGTGTTGAATTTTGGCCAGATTGAGCAGGAGAGGCTGTGTACGTTGGAAGTTTTAGTAGGCTAAATAAGTTCTGGGGAGATGAGGGACCAGCAAGAGCTTTCATGGCTAGCACCTTTAGTGTAGGAGCAATCGCTGTGACGTTCGGCAATTTCGGTGTTGAATTTTGGCCAGATTGAGGCAGGCGAGGGAGTGTACGTTGTGAAGTTTTAGTAGGCTAAACAAGTTCAGAGCCCAAGTGTTTGTGGTTCGTTTGAGAGGTTACCAGTGGGAGATGAGGACCAGCAAGAGCTTTCCGGCTGGCACCTTTAGTGTAGGAGCAATCTCGTGGACGTTCGCAATTTCGGTGTTGAATTTTGGCCAGATTGAGCAGTGAGAGGCTGTGTACGTTTGAAGTTTTAGTAGGCTAAACAAGTTCCGAGCCCAAGTGTTTGTGGTTCATTTGAGAGGTTACCAGTGGGAGATGAGAGACCAGCAAGAGCTTTCAGGGCTGGCACCTTTAGTGTAGGGAGCAATCGCTGGACGTTCGCAATTTCGGTGTTGAATTTTGGCCAGATTGAGCAGGAGAGGCTGTGTACGTTGGAAGTTTTAGTAGGCTAAACAAGTTCAGAGCCCAAGTGTTTGTGGTTCGTTTGAGAGGTTACCAGTGGGAGATGAGGACCAGCAAGAGCTTTCAGGGCTGGCACCTTTAGTGTAGGAGCAATCGCTGGGACGTTCGCAATTTTGGTGTTGAGCTCTGGCCAGATTGAGCAGGAGAGGCTGTGTACGTTGGAAGTTTTAGTAGGCTAAACAAGTTCCGAGCCAAGTGTTTGTGGTTCGTTTGAGAGAGTTACCAGTGGGAGATGAGGACCAGCAAGAGCTTTCAGGGCTGGCACCTTTAGTGTAGGAGCAATCGCTGGACGTTCGCTATTTCGGTGTTGAATTTTGGCCAGATTGAGCAGGAAGAGGCTGTGTACGTTGGAAAGTTTTAGTAGGCTAAACAAGTTCAGAAGCCCAAGTGTTTGTGGTTCGTTTGAGAGGTTACCAGTGGGAGATGAGGACCAGCAAGAGCTTTCAGGGGCTGGCACCTTTAGTGTAGGAGCAATGGCTGGACGTTCGCAATTCCGGTGTTGAGCTCTGGCCAGATTGAGCAGGCGAGGGAGTGTACGTTGAAGTTTTAGTAGGCTAAACAAAGTTCAGAGCCCAAGTGTTTGTGGTTCGTTTGAGAGGTTTACCAGTGGGAGATGAGGACCAGCAAGAGCTTTCAGGGCTGGCACCTTTAGTGTAGGAGCAATCGCTGGACGTTCGCAATTTCGGTGTTGAGCTCTGGCCCAGATTGAGCAGGCGAGGGAGTGTACGTTGGAAGTTTTAGTAGGCTAAACAAGTTTCAGAGCCCAAGTGTTTGTGGTTCTGTTTTGAGAGGTTACCAGTGGGAGATGAGGACCAGCAGAGCTTTCAGGGCTGGCACCTTTAGTGTAGGAGCAATCGCTGGACGTTCGCAATTTCGGTGTTGAGCCCTGGCCAGATTGAGCAGGCGAGGGAGTGTACGTTGGAAGTTTTAGTAGGCTAAACAAGTTCAGAGCCCAAGTGTTTGTGGTTCGTTTGAGAGGTTACCAGTGGGAGATGAGGACCAGCAAGAGCTTTCAGGGCTGGCACCTTTAGTGTAGGAGCAATCGCTGGAACGTTCGCAATTTCGGTGTTGAGCTCTGGCCAGATTGAGCAGGAGAGGCTGTGTACGTTGGAAGTTTTAGTAGGCTAAACAAGTTCCGAGCCCAAGTGTTTGTGGTTCGTTTGAGAGGTTACCAGTGGGAGATGAGGACCAGCAAGAGCTTTCAGGGCTGGCACCTTTAGTGTAGGAGCAATCGCTGGACGTTCGCATTTTGGTGTTGAGCTCTGGCCAGATTGAGCAGGAGAGGCTGTGTACGTTGGAAGTTTTAGTAGGCTAAACAAGTTCAGAGCCCAAGTGTTTGTGGTTCGTTTGAGAGGTTACCAGTGGGAGATGAGGACCAGCAAGAGCTTTCAGGGGCTGGCACCTTTAGTGTAGGAGCAATCGCTGGACGTTCGCAATTCCGGTGTTGAGCTCTGGCCAGATTGAGCAGGAGAGGCCTGTGTACGTTGGGAAGTTTTAGTAGGCTAAACAAGTTCAGAGCCCAAGTGTTTGTGGTTCGTTTGAGAGGTTACCAGTGGGAGATGAGGACCAGCAAGAGCTTTCAGGGCTGGCACCTTTAGTGTAGGAGCAATCGCTGGACGTTCGCAATTTCGGTGTTGAGCTCTGGCCAGATTGAGCAGGAGAGGGAGTGTACGTTGGAAGTTTTAGTAGGCTAAACAAGTTCCGAGCCCAAGTGTTTGTGGTTCGTTTGAGAGGTTACCAGTGGGAGATGAGGACCAGCAAGAGCTTTCAGGGGCTGGCACCTTTAGTGTAGGAGCAATCGCTGGACGTTCGCAATTTCGGTGTTGAATTTTGGCCAGATTGAGCAGGAGAGGCTGTGTACGTTGGAAGTTATAGTAGGCTAAACAAGTTCAGAGCCCAAGTGTTTGTGGTTCGTTTGAGAGGTTCCCAGTGGGAGATGAGGACCAGCAAGAGCTTTCAGGGCTGGCACCTTTAGTGTAGGAGCAATCGCTGGACGTTCGCAATTTCGGTGTTGAATTTTGCCAGATTGAGCAGGCGAGGCCTGTGTACGTTGGAAGTTTTAGTAGGCTAAAACAAGTTCAGAGCCCAAGTGTTTGTGGTTCGTTTGAGAGGTTCCCAGTGGGAGATTGAGGACCAGCAAGAGCTTTCAGGGCTGGCACCTTTAGTGTAGGAGGCAATCGCTGGACGTTCGCAATTTCGGTGTTGAATTTTTGGCCAGATTGAGCAGGAGAGGCTGTGTACATTGGAAGTTTTAGTAGGCTAAACAAGTTCAGAGGCCAAGTGTTTGTGGTTCGTTTGAGAGGTTACCAGTGGGAGATGAGGACCAGCAAGAGCTTTCAGGGCTGGCACCTTTAGTGTAGGAGCAATCGCTGGACGTTCGCAACTCCGGTGTTGAGCTCTGGCCAGATTGAGCAGGAGAGGCTGTGTACGTTGGAAGTTTTAGTAGGCTAAACAAGTTCCGAGCCCAAGTGTTTGTGGTTCGTTTGAGAGGTTACCAGTGGGAGATGAGGACCAGCAAGAGCTTTCAGGTCTGGCACCTTTAGTGTAGGGAGCAATCGCTGGACGTTCGCAATTTCGGTGTTGAATTTTGGCCAGATTGAGCAGGAGAGGCTGTGTACGTTGGAAGTTTTAGTAGGGCTAAACAAGTTCAGAGCCCAAGTGTTTGTGGTTCGTTTGAGAGGTTACCAGTGGGAGATGAGGACCAGCAAGAGCTTTCAGGGCTGGCACCTTTAGTGTAGGAGCAATCGCTGGACGTTCACAGTTTCGGTTTTGAATTTTGGCCAGATTGAGCAGGAGAGGCTGTGTACGTTGGAAGTTTTAGTAGGCTAAACAAGTTCAGAGCCCAAGTGTTTGTGGTTCGTTTGAGAGGTTACCAGTGGGAGATGAGGACCAGCAAGAGCTTTCAGGGCTGGCACCTTTAGTGTAGGGAGCAATCGCTGGACGTTCGCAATTTTCGGTGTTGAGCTCTGGCCAGATTGAGCATGCGAGGGAGTGTACGTTGGAAGTTTTTAGTAGGCTAAACAAGTTCCGAGCCCAAGTGTTTGTGGTTCGTTTGAGAGGTTACCAGTGGGAGATGAGGACCAGCAGAGAGCTTTCAGGGCTGGCACCTTTAGTGTAGGAGCAATCGCTGGACGTTCGCAATTTCGGTGTTGAATTTTGGCCAGATTGAGCAGGAGAGGCTGTGTACGTTGGAAGTTTTTAGTAGGCTAAATAAGTTCAGAGCCCAAGTGTTTGTGGTTCGTTTGAGAGGTTACCAGTGGGAGATGAGGACCAGCAAGAGCTTTCAGGGCTGGCACCTTTAGTGTAGGAGCAATCGCTGGACGTTCGCAATTTCGGTATTGAATTTTGGCCAGATTGAGCAGGCGAGGGAGTGTACGTTGGAAGTTTTTAGTAGGCTAAACAAGTTCAGAGCCCAAGTGTTTTGTGGTTCGTTTGAGAGGTTACCAGTGGGAGATGAGGACCAAGCAAGAGCTTTCAGGGCTGGCACCTTTAGTGTAGGAGCAATGGCTGGACGTTCGCAATTTCGGTGTTGAATTTTGGCCAGATTGAGCAGGCAGAGGGAGTGTACGTTGGAAGTTTTAGTAGGCTAAACAAGTTCAGAGCCCAAGTGTTTGTGGTTCGTTTGAGAGGTTACCAGTGGGAGATGAGGACCAGCAAGAGCTTTCAGGGCTGGCACCTTTAGTGTAGGAGCAATCGCTGGACGTTCGCAATTCCGGTGTTGAGCTCTGGCCAGATTGAGCAGGAGAGGCTGTGTACGTTGGAAGTTTTAGTAGGCTAAACAAGTTCAGAGCCCAAGTGTTTGTGGTTCGTTTGAGAGGTTACCAGTGGGAGATGAGGACCAGCAAGAGCTTTCAGGGCTGGCACCTTTAGTGTAGGAGCAATCGCTGGACGTTCGCAATTTCGGTGTTGAATTTTGGCCAGATTGAGCAGGCGAGGGACTGTACTTTAGAAGTTTTAGTAGGCTAAACAAGTTCAGAGCCCAAGTGTTTGTGGTTCGTTTGAGAGGTTACCAGTGGGAGATGAGGACCAGCAAGAGCTTTCAGGGCTGGCACCTTTAGTGTAGGAGCAATCGCTGGACGTTCGCGATTCCGGTGTTGAGCTCTGGCCAAATTGAGCAGGAGAGGCTGTGTACGTTGGAAGTTTTAGTAGGCTAAACAAGTTCAGAGCCCAAGTGTTTGTGGTTCGTTTGAGAGGTTACCAGTGGGAGATGAGGACCAGCAAGAGCTTTCAGGGCTGGCACCTTTAGTGTAGGAGCAATCGCTGGACGTTCGCAATTTCGGTGTTGAATTTTGGCCAGATTGAGCAGGAGAGGCTGTGTACGTTGGAAGTTTTAGTAGGCTAAATAAGTTCAGAGCCCAAGTGTTTGTGGTTCGTTTGAGAGGTTACCAGTGGGAGATGAGGACCAGCAAGAGCTTTCATGGCTAGCACCTTTAGTGTAGGAGCAATCGCTGGACGTTCGCAATTTCGGTGTTGAATTTTGGCCAGATTGAGCAGGCGAGGGAGTGTACGTTGGAAGTTTTAGTAGGCTAAACAAGTTCAGAGCCCAAGTGTTTGTGGTTCGTTTGAGAGGTTACCAGTGGGAGATGAGGACCAGCAAGAGCTTTCCGGGCTGGCACCTTTAGTGTAGGAGCAATCGCTGGACGTTCGCAATTTCGGTGTTGAATTTTGGCCAGATTGAGCAGGAGAGGCTGTGTACGTTTGAAGTTTTAGTAGGCTAAACAAGTTCCGAGCCCAAGTGTTTGTGGTTCATTTGAGAGGTTACCAGTGGGAGATGAGGACCAGCAAGAGCTTTCAGGGCTGGCACCTTTAGTGTAGGAGCAATCGCTGGACGTTCGCAATTTCGGTGTTGAATTTTGGCCAGATTGAGCAGGAGAGGCTGTGTACGTTGGAAGTTTTAGTAGGCTAAACAAGTTCAGAGCCCAAGTGTTTGTGGTTCGTTTGAGAGGTTACCAGTGGGAGATGAGGACCAGCAAGAGCTTTCAGGGCTGGCACCTTTAGTGTAGGAGCAATCGCTGGACGTTCGCAATTTTGGTGTTGAGCTCTGGCCAGATTGAGCAGGAGAGGCTGTGTACGTTGGAAGTTTTAGTAGGCTAAACAAGTTCCGAGCCCAAGTGTTTGTGGTTCGTTTGAGAGGTTACCAGTGGGAGATGAGGACCAGCAAGAGCTTTCAGGGCTGGCACCTTTAGTGTAGGAGCAATCGCTGGACGTTCGCTATTTCGGTGTTGAATTTTGGCCAGATTGAGCAGGAGAGGCTGTGTACGTTGGAAGTTTTAGTAGGCTAAACAAGTTCAGAGCCCAAGTGTTTGTGGTTCGTTTGAGAGGTTACCAGTGGGAGATGAGGACCAGCAAGAGCTTTCAGGGCTGGCACCTTTAGTGTAGGAGCAATGGCTGGACGTTCGCAATTCCGGTGTTGAGCTCTGGCCAGATTGAGCAGGAGAGGCTGTGTACGTTGGAAGTTTTAGTAGGCTAAACAAGTTCAGAGCCCAAGTGTTTGTGGTTCGTTTGAGAGGTTACCAGTGGGAGATGAGGACCAGCAAGAGCTTTCAGGGCTGGCACCTTTAGTGTAGGAGCAATCGCTGGACGTTCGCAATTTCGGTGTTGAATTTTGGCCAGATTGAGCAGGAGAGGCTGTGTACGTTGGAAGTTTTAGTAGGCTAAACAAGTTCAGAGCCCAAGTGTTTGTGGTTCGTTTGAGAGGTTACCAGTGGGAGATGAGGACCAGCAAGAGCTTTCAGGGCTGGCACCTTTAGTGTAGGAGCAATCGCTGGACGTTCGCAATTTCGGTGTTGAGCTCTGGCCAGATTGAGCAGGCGAGGGAGTGTACGTTGGAAGTTTTAGTAGGCTAAACAAGTTCAGAGCCCAAGTGTTTGTGGTTCGTTTGAGAGGTTACCAGTGGGAGATGAGGACCAGCAAGAGCTTTCAGGGCTGGCACCTTTAGTGTAGGAGCAATCGCTGGACGTTCGCAATTTCGGTGTTGAATTTTGGCCAGATTGAGCAGGCGAGGGACTGTACTTTAGAAGTTTTAGTAGGCTAAACAAGTTCCGAGCCCAAGTGTTTGTGGTTCGTTTGAGAGGTTACCAGTGGGAGATGAGGACCAGCAAGAGCTTTCAGGGCTGGCACCTTTAGTGTAGGAGCAATCGCTGGACGTTCGCAATTTCGGTGTTGAATTTTGGCCAGATTGAGCAGGCGAGGCTGTGTACGTTGGAAGTTTTACTAGGCTAAACAAGTTCAGAGCCCAAGTGTTTGTGGTTCGTTTGAGAGGTTACCAGTGGGAGATGAGGACCAGCAAGAGCTTTCAGGGCTGGCACCTTTAGTGTAGGAGCAATCGCTGGACGTTCGCAATTTCGGTGTTGAGCTCTGGCCAGATTGAGCAGGAGAGGCTGTGTACGTTGGAAGTTTTAGTAGGCTAAACAAGTTCAGAGCCCAAGTGTTTGTGGTTCGTTTGAGAGGTTACCAGTGGGAGATGAGGACCAGCAAGAGCTTTCAGGGCTGGCACCTTTAGTGTAGGAGCAATCGCTGGACGTTCGCAATTTCGGTGTTGAGCTCTGGCCAGATTGAGCAGGAGAGGGAGTGTACGTTGGAAGTTTTAGTAGGCTAAACAAGTTCCGAGCCCAAGTGTTTGTGGTTCGTTTGAGAGGTTACCAGTGGGAGATGAGGACCAGCAAGAGCTTTCAGGGCTGGCACCTTTAGTGTAGGAGCAATCGCTGGACGTTCGCAATTTCGGTGTTGAATTTTGGCCAGATTGAGCAGGAGAGGCTGTGTACGTTGGAAGTTTTAGTAGGCTAAACAAGTTCAGAGCCCAAGTGTTTGTGGTTCGTTTGAGAGGTTACCAGTGGGAGATGAGGACCAGCAAGAGCTTTCAGGGCTGGCACCTTTAGTGTAGGAGCAATCGCTGGACGTTCGCAATTTCGGTGTTGAATTTTGGCCAGATTGAGCAGGAGAGGCTGTGTACGTTGGAAGTTTTAGTAGGCTAAACAAGTTCAGAGCCCAAGTGTTTGTGGTTCGTTTGAGAGGTTACCAGTGGGAGATGAGGACCAGCAAGAGCTTTCAGGGCTGGCACCTTTAGTGTAGGAGCAATCGCTGGACGTTCGCAATTTCGGTGTTGAGCTCTGGCCAGATTGAGCAGGAGAGGCTGTGTACGTTGGAAGTTTTAGTAGGCTAAACAAGTTCAGAGCCCAAGTGTTTGTGGTTCGTTTGAGAGGTTACCAGTGGGAGATGAGGACCAGCAAGAGCTTTCAGGGCTGGCACCTTTAGTGTAGGAGCAATCGCTGGACGTTCGCAATTTCGGTGTTGAATTTTGGCCAGATTGAGCAGGAGAGGCTGTGTACGTTGGAAGTTTTAGTAGGCTAAACAAGTTCCGAGCCCAAGTGTTTGTGGTTCGTTTGAGAGGTTACCAGTGGGAGATGAGGACCAGCAAGAGCTTTCAGGGCTGGCACCTTTAGTGTAGGAGCAATCGCTGGACGTTCGCAATTTCGGTGTTGAATTTTGGCCAGATTGAGCAGGAGAGGCTGTGTACGTTGGAAGTTTTAGTAGGCTAAACAAGTTCAGAGCCCAAGTGTTTGTGGTTCGTTTGAGAGGTTACCAGTGGGAGATGAGGACCAGCAAGAGCTTTCAGGGCTGGCACCTTTAGTGTAGGAGCAATCGCTGGACGTTCGCAATTTCGGTGTTGAGCTCTGGCCAGATTGAGCAGGAGAGGCTGTGTACGTTGGAAGTTTTAGTAGGCTAAACAAGTTCAGAGCCCAAGTGTTTGTGGTTCGTTTGAGAGGTTACCAGTGGGAGATGAGGACCAGCAAGAGCTTTCAGGGCTGGCACCTTTAGTGTAGGAGCAATCGCTGGACGTTCGCAATTTCGGTGTTGAATTTTGGCCAGATTGAGCAGGAGAGGCTGTGTACGTTGGAAGTTTTAGTAGGCTAAACAAGTTCAGAGCCCAAGTGTTTGTGGTTCGTTTGAGAGGTTACCAGTGGGAGATGAGGACCAGCAAGAGCTTTCAGGGCTGGCACCTTTAGTGTAGGAGCAATCGCTGGACGTTCGCAATTTCGGTGTTGAGCTCTGGCCAGATTGAGCAGGAGAGGCTGTGTACGTTGGAAGTTTTAGTAGGCTAAACAAGTTCAGAGCCCAAGTGTTTGTGGTTCGTTTGAGAGGTTACCAGTGGGAGATGAGGACCAGCAAGAGCTTTCAGGGCTGGCACCTTTAGTGTAGGAGCAATCGCTGGACGTTCGCAATTTCGGTGTTGAATTTTGGCCAGATTGAGCAGGCGAGGGACTGTACTTTAGAAGTTTTAGTAGGCTAAACAAGTTCCGAGCCCAAGTGTTTGTGGTTCGTTTGAGAGGTTACCAGTGGGAGATGAGGACCAGCAAGAGCTTTCAGGGCTGGCACCTTTAGTGTAGGAGCAATCGCTGGACGTTCGCAATTTCGGTGTTGAATTTTGGCCAGATTGAGCAGGCGAGGCTGTGTACGTTGGAAGTTTTACTAGGCTAAACAAGTTCAGAGCCCAAGTGTTTGTGGTTCGTTTGAGAGGTTACCAGTGGGAGATGAGGACCAGCAAGAGCTTTCAGGGCTGGCACCTTTAGTGTAGGAGCAATCGCTGGACGTTCGCAATTTCGGTGTTGAGCTCTGGCCAGATTGAGCAGGAGAGGCTGTGTACGTTGGAAGTTTTAGTAGGCTAAACAAGTTCAGAGCCCAAGTGTTTGTGGTTCGTTTGAGAGGTTACCAGTGGGAGATGAGGACCAGCAAGAGCTTTCAGGGCTGGCACCTTTAGTGTAGGAGCAATCGCTGGACGTTCGCAACTCCGGTGTTGAGCTCTGGCCAGATTGAGCAGGCGAGGGAGTGTACGTTGGAAGTTTTAGTAGGCTAAACAAGTTCAGAGCCCAAGTGTTTGTGGTTCGTTTGAGAGGTTACCAGTGGGAGATGAGGACCAGCAAGAGCTTTCAGGGCTGGCACCTTTAGTGTAGGAGCAATGGCTGGACGTTCGCAATTTCGGTGTTGAATTTTGGCCAGATTGAGCAGGAGAGGCTGTGTACGTTGGAAGTTTTAGTAGGCTAAACAAGTTCAGAGCCCAAGTGTTTGTGGTTCGTTTGAGAGGTTACCAGTGGGAGATGAGGACCAGCAAGAGCTTTCAGGGCTGGCACCTTTAGTGTAGGAGCAATCGCTGGACGTTCGCAGTTTCGGTTTTGAATTTTGGCCAGATTGAGCAGGAGAGGCTGTGTACGTTGGAAGTTTTAGTAGGCTAAACAAGTTCAGAGCCCAAGTGTTTGTGGTTCGTTTGAGAGGTTACCAGTGGGAGATGAGGACCAGCAAGAGCTTTCAGGGCTGGCACCTTTAGTGTAGGAGCAATCGCTGGACGTTCGCAATTTCGGTGTTGAGCTCTGGCCAGATTGAGCAGGAGAGGGAGTGTACGTTGGAAGTTTTAGTAGGCTAAACAAGTTCAGAGCCCAAGTGTTTGTGGTTCGTTTGAGAGGTTACCAGTGGGAGATGAGGACCAGCAAGAGCTTT
>NW_026776756.1:0-44310 GCF_030936135.1 Gavia stellata | reverse complement strand
TCGTCTGGACCTTTGAGTATCTAAACAAGTTCAGAGGCCAAGTGTTTGTGGTTCGTTTTAGATGTTACCAGTGGGAGATGAGGACCAGCAACAGCTTTCAGGGCTGGCACCTTTAGTGTAGGAGCAATCGCTGGACGTTCGCAATTTCGGTGTTGAGCTCTGGCCTGCGTGAGCAGGAGAGCGAGTGTATGTTGGAACTTTTATCAGTCTAAACAAGCTCACAGGCCAAGTGTTTGTGGTTATTTTTAGAGGTTACCAGTGGGAGATGAGGACCAGCAACAGCTTTCAGGGCTGGCACCTTTAGTGTAGGAGCAATTGCTGGACGTTCGCAATATCGGTGTTGAGCTCAGGCCTGCATGAGCAGGAGAGCGAGTGTATGTTGGAACTTTTAGCAGTCTAAACAAGCTCACAGGCCAAGTGTTTGTGGTTCGTTTGAGAGGTTAGCAGTGGGAGATGAGGACCAGCAACAGCTTTCAGGGCTGGCACCTTTAGTGTAGGAGCAATCAATGGACGTTCGCAATTTCGGTGTTGAGCTCTGGCCTGCGTGAGCAGGAGAGCGAGTGTATGTTGGAACTTTTAGCAGTCTAAACAAGCTCACAGGCCAAGTGTTTGTGGTTAGTTTGAGAGGTTAGCAGTGGGCGATGAGGACCAGCAACAGCTTTCAGGGCTGGCACCTTTAGTGTAGGAGCAATTGCTGGACGTTCGCAATATCGGTGTTGAGCTCTGGCCTGCGTGAGCAGGAGAGCGAGTGTATGTTGGAACTTTTAGCAGTCTAAACAACTTCAGAGGCCAAGTGTTTCTGGTTAGTTTTAGAGGTTACCAGTGGGAGATGAGGACCAGCAACAGCTTTCAGGGCTGGCACCTTTAGTGTAGGAGCAATCGCTGGACGTTCGCAATATCGGTGTTGAGTTCTGACGTGAACTACCGAGAGGAAGCGATGATACGTCTGGACCTTTGAGTATCTAAAGAAGTTCAGAGCCCAAGTGTTTGTGGTTCGTTTTAGATGTTACCAGTGGGAGATGAGGACCAGCAACACCTTTCAGGGCTGGCACCTTTAGTGTAGGAGCAATCGCTGGACGTCCGCATTTTCGGTGTTGAGCTCTGGCCTGCGTGAGCAGGAGAGCGAGTGTATGTTGGAACTTTTAGCAGTCTAAGCAAGTTCAGAGGCCAAGTGTTTGTGGTTCGTTTTAGAGGTTACCAGTGGGAGATGAGGACCAGCAACAGCTTTCAGGGCTGGCACCTTTAGTGTAGGAGCAATTGCTGGACGTTCGCAATATCGGTGTTGAGCTCTGGCCTGCATGAGCAGGAGAGCGAGTGTATGTTGGAACTTTTAGCAGTCTAAACAACTTCAGAGGCCAAGTGTTTGTGGTTAGTTTTAGAGGTTACCAGTGGGAGATGAGGACCAGCAACAGCTTTCAGGGCTGGCACCTTTAGTGTAGGAGCAATCGCTGGACGTTCGCAATATCGGTGTTGAGTTCTGACGTGAACTACCGAGAGGAAGCGATGATACGTCTGGACCTTTGAGTATCTAAAGAAGTTCAGAGCCCAAGTGTTTGTGGTTCGTTTTAGATGTTACCAGTGGGAGATGAGGACCAGCAACACCTTTCAGGGCTGGCACCTTTAGTGTAGGAGCAATCGCTGGACGTTCGCAATTTCGGTGTTGAGCTCTGGCCTGCGTGAGCAGGAGAGCGAGTGTATGTTGGAACTTTTATAAGTCTAAGCAAGTTCAGAGGCCAAGTGTTTGTGGTTAGTTTTAGAGGTTACCAGAGGGAGATGAGGACCAGCAACAGCTTTCAGGGCTGGCACCTTTAGTGTAGGAGCAATCGCTGGACGTCCGCAATATCGGTGTTGAGTTCTGACGTGAACTACCGAGAGGAAGCGATGATACGTCTGGACCTTTGAGTATCTAAAGAAGTTCAGAGGCCAAGTGTTTGTGGTTCGTTTTAGAGGTTACCAGTGGGAAATGAGGACCAGCAACACCTTTCAGGGCTGGCACCTTTAGTGTAGGAGCAATCGCTGGACGTCCGCAATTTCGGTGTTGAGCTCTGGCCTGCGTGAGCAGGAGAGCGAGTGTATGTTGGAACTTTTAGCAGTCTAAACAAGCTCACAGGCCAAGTGTTTGTGGTTCGTTTTAGAGGTTACCAGTGGGAGATGGGGACCAGCAACAGCTTTCAGGGCTGGCACCTTTAGTGTAGGAGCAATCGCTGGACGTCCGCAATTTCGGTGTTGAGCTCTGGCCTGCGTGAGCAGGAGAGCGAGTGTATGTTGGAACTTTTAGCAGTCTAAGCAACTTCAGAAGCCAAGTGTTTGTGGTTCGTTTTAGAGGTTAGCAGTGGGAGATGAGGACCAGCAACAGCTTTCAGGGCTGGCACCTTTAGTGTAGGAGCAATCGCTGGACGTCCGCAATTTCGGTGTTGAGCTCTGGCCTGCGTGAGCAGGAGAGCGAGTGTATGTTGGAACTTTTAGCAGTCTAAGCAAGTTCAGAGGCCAAGTGTTTGTGGTTCGTTTGAGAGGTTAGCAGTGGGAGATGAGGACCAGCAACAGCTTTCAGGGCTGGCACCTTTAGTGTAGGAGCAATCGCTGGACGTCCGCAATTTCGGTGTTGAGCTCTGACGTGAATTAGCGAGAGGAAGCGATGATACGTCTGGACCTTTGAGTATCTAAAAAAGTTCAGAGCCCAAGTGTTTGTGGTTCGTTTTAGAGGTTACCAGTGGGAGATGAGGACCAGCAACAGCTTTCAGGGCTGGCACCTTTAGTGTAGGAGCAATCGCTGGACGTCCGCAATTTCGGTGTTGAGCTCTGGCCTGCATGAGCAGGAGAGCGAGTGTATGTTGGAACTTTTAGAAGTCTAAGCAAGTTCAGAGGCCAAGTGTTTGTGGTTCGTTTTAGAGGTTACCAGTGGGAGATGAGGACCAGCAACAGCTTTCAGGGCTGGCACCTTTAGTGTAGGAGCAATCGCTGGACGTCCGCAATTTCGGTGTTGAGCTCTGGCCTGCGTGAGCAGGAGAGCGAGTGTATGTTGGAACTTATAGCAGTCTAAACAAGCTCACAGGCCAAGTGTTTGTGGTTCATTTTAGAGGTTAGCAGTGGGAGATGAGGACCAGCAAGAGCTTTCAGGGCTGGCACCTTTAGTGTAGGAGCAATCGCTGGACGTCCGCAATTTCGGTGTTGAGCTCTGGCCTGCGTGAGCAGGAGAGCGAGTGTATGTTGGAACTTTTAGCAGTCTAAACAAGCTCACAGGCCAAGTGTTTGTGGTTCGTTTTAGAGGTTACCAGTGGGAGATGGGGACCAGCAACAGCTTTCAGGGCTGGCACCTTTAGTGTAGGAGCAATCGCTGGACGTCCGCAATTTCGGTGTTGAGCTCTGGCCTGCGTGAGCAGGAGAGCGAGTGGATGTTGGAACTTTTAGAAGTCTAAGCAAGTTCAGAGGCCAAGTGTTTGTGGTTCGTTTTAGAGGTTACCAGTGGGAGATGAGGACCAGCAACAGCTTTCAGGGCTGGCACCTTTAGTGTAGGAGCAATCGCTGGACGTTCGCAATATCGGTGTTGAGCTCTGACGTGAATTAGCGAGAGGAAGCGATGATACGTCTGGACCTTTGAGTATCTAAACAAGTTCTAGAGGCCAAGTGTTTGTGGTTCGTATTAGAGGTTACCAGTGGGAGATGAGGACCAGCAACAGCTTTCAGGGCTGGCACCTTTAGTGTAGGAGCAATCGCTGGACGTCCGCAATTTCGGTGTTCAGCTCTGGCCTGCGTGAGCAGGAGAGCGAGTGTATGTTGGAACTTTTAGCAGTCTAAACAAGTTCAGAGGCCAAGTGTTTGTGGTTCGTTTTAGAGGTTACCAGTGGGAGATGAGGACCAGCAACAGCTTTCAGGGCTGGCACCTTTAGTGTAGGAGCAATTGCTGGACGTTCGCAATATCGGTGTTGAGCTCAGGCCTGCATGAGCAGGAGAGCGAGTGTATGTTGGAACTTTTAGCAGTCTAAACAAGCTCACAGGCCAAGTGTTTGTGGTTCGTTTGAGAGGTTAGCAGTGGGAGATGAGGACCAGCAACAGCTTTCAGGGCTGGCACCTTTAGTGTAGGAGCAATCGCTGGACGTTCGCAATTTCGGTGTTGAGCTCTGGCCTGCGTGAGCAGGAGAGCGAGTGTATGTTGGAACTTTTAGAAGTCTAAACAAGTTAAGAGGCCAAGTGTTTGTGGTTAGTTTGAGAGGTTACCAGTGGGAGATGAGGACCAGCAACAGCTTTCAGGGCTGGCACCTTTAGTGTAGGAGCAATCGCTGGACGTCCGCAATTTCGGTGTTGGCCTCTGACGTGAATTAGCGAAAGGAAGCAATGATACGTCTGGACCTTTGAGTATCTAAAGAAGTTCAGAGTCCAAGTGTTTGTGGTTCGTTTTAGAGGTTAGCAGTGGGAGATGAGGACCAGCAACACCTTTCAGGGCTGGCACCTTTAGTGTAGGAGCAATCGCTGGACGTCCGCAATTTCGGTGTTGAGCTCTGGCCTGCATGAGCAGGAGAGCGAGTGTATGTTGGAACTTTTAGCAGTCTAAACAAGCTCACAGGACAAGTGTTTGTGGTTCGTTTTAGAGGTTACCAGTGGGAGATGGGGACCAGCAACAGCTTTCAGGGCTGGCACCTTTAGTGTAGGAGCAATCGCTGGACGTCCGCAATTTCGGTGTTGAGCTCTGGCCTGCGTGAGCAGGAGAGCGAGTGTATGTTGGAACTTTTAGAAGTCTAAGCAAGTTCAGAGGCCAAGTGTTTGTGGTTCGTTTTAGAGGTTACCAGTGGGAGATGAGGACCAGCAACAGCTTTCAGGGCTGGCACCTTTAGTGTAGGAGCAATTGCTGGACGTTCGCAATATCGGTGTTGAGCTCAGGCCTGCATGAGCAGGAGAGCGAGTGTATGTTGGAACTTTTAGCAGTCTAAACAACTTCAGAGGCCAAGTGTTTGTGGTTAGTTTTAGAGGTTACCAGTGGGAGATGAGGACCAGCAACAGCTTTCAGGGCTGGCACCTTTAGTGTAGGAGCAATCGCTGGACGTTCGCAATATCGGTGTTGAGTTCTGACGTGAACTACCGAGAGGAAGCGATGATACGTCTGGACCTTTGAGTATCTAAAGAAGTTCAGAGCCCAAGTGTTTGTGGTTCGTTTTAGATGTTACCAGTGGGAGATGAGGACCAGCAACACCTTTCAGGGCTGGCACCTTTAGTGTAGGAGCAATCGCTGGACGTTCGCAATTTCGGTGTTGAGCTCTGGCCTGCGTGAGCAGGAGAGCGAGTGTATGTTGGAACTTTTAGCAGTCTAAACAAGCTCACAGGCCAAGTGTTTGTGGTTCGTTTTAGAGGTTACCAGTGGGAGATGAGGACCAGCAACAGCTTTCAGGGCTGGCACCTTTAGTGTAGGAGCAATCGCTGGACGTCCGCAATTTCGCTGTTGAGCTCTGGCCTGCGTGAGCAGGAGAGCGAGTGTATGTTGCAACATTTAGAAGTCTAAGCAAGTTCAGAGGCCAAGTGTTTGTGGTTCGTTTTAGAGGTTAGCAGTGGGAGATGAGGACCAGCAACAGCTTTCAGGGCTGGCACCTTTAGTGTAGGAGCAATCGCTGGACGTCCGCAATATCGGTGTTGAGTTCTGACGTGAACTACCGAGAGGAAGCGATGATACGTCTGGACCTTTGAGTATCTAAACAAGTTCAGAGGCCAAGTGTTTGTGGTTCGTTTTAGAGGTTACCAGTGGGAAATGAGGACCAGCAACACCTTTCAGGGCTGGCACCTTTAGTGTAGGAGCAATCGCTGGACGTCCGCAATTTCGGTGTTGAGCTCTGGCCTGCGTGAGCAGGAGAGCGAGTGTATGTTGGAACTTTTAGCAGTCTAAACAAGCTCACAGGCCAAGTGTTTGTGGTTCGTTTTAGAGGTTACCAGTGGGAGATGGGGACCAGCAACAGCTTTCAGGGCTGGCACCTTTAGTGTAGGAGCAATCGCTGGACGTCCGCAATTTCGGTGTTGAGCTCTGGCCTGCGTGAGCAGGAGAGCGAGTGTATGTTGGAACTTTTAGCAGTCTAAGCAAGTTCAGAGGCCAAGTGTTTGTGGTTCGTTTTAGAGGTTAGCAGTGGGAGATGAGGACCAGCAACAGCTTTCAGGGCTGGCACCTTTAGTGTAGGAGCAATTGCTGGACGTTCGCAATATCGGTGTTGAGCTCAGGCCTGCATGAGCAGGAGAGCGAGTGTTTGTTGGAACTTTTAGAAGTCTAAACAAGCTCAGAGGCCAAGTGTTTGTGGTTCGTTTTAGAGGTTAGCAGTGGGATATGGGGACCAGCAACAGCTTTCAGGGCTGGCACCTTTAGTGTAGGAGCAATCGCTGGACGTCCGCAATTTCGGTGTTGAGCTCTGGCCTGCGTGAGCAGGAGAGCGAGTGTATGTTGGAACTTTTAGCAGTCTAAGCAAGTTCAGAGGCCAAGTGTTTGTGGTTCGTTTGAGAGGTTACCAGTGGGAGATGAGGACCAGCAACAGCTTTCAGGGCTGGCACCTTTAGTGTAGGAGCAATCGCTGGACGTCCGCAATTTCGGTGTTGAGCTCTGACGTGAATTAGCGAGAGGAAGCGATGATACGTCTGGACCTTTGAGTATCTAAAAAAGTTCAGAGCCCAAGTGTTTGTGGTTCGTTTTAGAGGTTACCAGTGGGAGATGAGGACCAGCAACAGCTTTCAGGGCTGGCACCTTTAGTGTAGGAGCAATCGCTGGACGTCCGCAATTTCGGTGTTGAGCTCTGGCCTGCATGAGCAGGAGAGCGAGTGTATGTTGGAACTTTTAGAAGTCTAAGCAAGTTCAGAGGCCAAGTGTTTGTGGTTCGTTTTAGAGGTTAGCAGTGGGAGATGAGGACCAGCAACAGCTTTCAGGGCTGGCACCTTTAGTGAAGGAGCAATCGCTGGACGTTCGCAATTTCGGTGTTGAGCTCTGGCCTGCGTGAGCAGGAGAGCGAGTGTATGTTGGAACTTATAGCAGTCTAAACAAGCTCACAGGCCAAGTGTTTGTGGTTCGTTTTAGAGGTTACCAGTGGGAGATGGGGACCAGCAACAGCTTTCAGGGCTGGCACCTTTAGTGTAGGAGCAATCGCTGGACGTCCGCTATTTCGGTGTTGAGCTCTGGCCTGCGTGAGCAGGAGAGCGAGTGGATGTTGGAACTTTTAGAAGTCTAAGCAAGTTCAGAGGCCAAGTGTTTGTGGTTCGTTTTAGAGGTTACCAGTGGGAGATGAGGACCAGCAACAGCTTTCAGGGCTGGCACCTTTAGTGTAGGAGCAATCGCTGGACGTTCGCAATATCGGTGTTGAGCTCTGACGTGAATTAGCGAGAGGAAGCGATGATACGTCTGGACCTTTGAGTATCTAAAGAAGTTCAGAGGCCAAGTGTTTGTGGTTCGTATTAGAGGTTACCAGTGGGAGATGAGGACCAGCAACAGCTATCAGGGCTGGCACCTTTAGTGTAGGAGCAATCGCTGGACGTCCGCAATTTCGGTGTTCAGCTCTGGCCTGCGTGAGCAGGAGAGCGAGTGTATGTTGGAACTTTTAGAAGTCTAAGCAAGTTCAGAGGCCAAGTGTTTGTGGTTCGTTTTAGAGGTTACCAGTGGGAGATGAGGACCAGCAACAGCTTTCAGGGCTGGCACCTTTAGTGTAGGAGCAATTGCTGGACGTTCGCAATATCGGTGTTGAGCTCAGGCCTGCATGAGCAGGAGAGCGAGTGTATGTTGGAACTTTTAGCAGTCTAAACAAGCTCACAGGCCAAGTGTTTGTGGTTCGTTTGAGAGGTTAGCAGTGGGAGATGAGGACCAGCAACAGCTTTCAGGGCTGGCACCTTTAGTGTAGCAGCAATCGCTGTACGTTCGCAATTTCGGTGTTGAGCTCTGGCCTGCGTGACCAGGAGAGCGAGTGTATGTTGGAACTTTTAGCAGTCTAAACAACTTCAGAGGCCAAGTGTTTGTGGTTAGTTTGAGAGGTTACCAGTGGGAGATGAGGACCAGCAACAGCTTTCAGGGCTGGCACCTTTAGTGTAGGAGCAATCGCTGGACGTCCGCAATTTCGGTGTTGGCCTCTGACGTGAATTAGCGAAAGGAAGCAATGATACGTCTGGACCTTTGAGTATCTAAAGAAGTTCAGAGCCCAAGTGTTTGTGGTTCGTTTTAGAGGTTAGCAGTGGGAGATGAGGACCAGCAACACCTTTCAGGGCTGGCACCTTTAGTGTAGGAGCAATCGCTGGACGTCCGCAATTTCGGTGTTGAGCTCTGGCCTGCATGAGCAGGAGAGCGAGTGTATGTTGGAACTTTTAGCAGTCTAAACAAGCTCACAGGCCAAGTGTTTGTGGTTCGTTTTAGAGGTTACCAGTGGGAGATGGGGACCAGCAACAGCTTTCAGGGCTGGCACCTTTAGTGTAGGAGCAATCGCTGGACGTCCGCAATTTCGGTGTTGAGCTCTGGCCTGCGTGAGCAGGAGAGCGAGTGTATGTTGGAACTTTTAGAAGTCTAAGCAAGTTCAGAGGCCAAGTGTTTGTGGTTCGTTTTAGAGGTTAGCAAGTGGGAGATGAAGACCAGCAACAGCTTTCAGGGCTGGCACCTTTAGTGTAGGAGCAATCGCTGGACGTTCGCAATTTCGGTGTTGAGCTCTGACGTGAATTAGCGAGAGGAAGCGACGATACGTCTGGACCTTTGAGTATCTAAAGAAGTTCAGAGGCCAAGTGTTTGTGGTTCGTATTAGAGGTTACCAGTGGGAGATGAGGACCAGCAACAGCTTTCAGGGCTGGCACCTTTAGTGTAGGAGCAATCGCTGGACGTCCGCAATTTCGGTGTTGAGCTCTGGCCTGCGTGAGCAGGAGAGCGAGTGTATGTTGGAACTTTTAGCAGTCTAAGCAAGTTCAGAGGCCAAGTGTTTGTGGTTCGTTTTAGAGGTTACCAGTGGGAGATGAGGACCAGCAACAGCTTTCAGGGCTGGCACCTTTAGTGTAGGAGCAATCGCTGGACGTTCGCCATATCGGTGTTGAGCTCAGGCCTGCATGAGCAGGAGAGCGAGTGTATGTTGGAACTTTTAGCAGTCTAAACAAGCTCACAGGCCCAGTGTTTGTGGTTAGTTTGAGAGGTTACCAGTGGGAGATGAGGACCAGCAACAGCTTTCAGGGCTGGCACCTTTAGTGTAGGAGCAATCGCTGGACGTTCGCAATTTCGGTGTTGAGCTCTGGCCTGCGTGAGCAGGACAGCGAGTGTATGTTGGAACTTTTAGCAGTCTAAACAACTTCAGAGGCCAAGTGTTTGTGGTTCGTTTGAGAGGTTACCAGTGGGAGATGAGGACCAGCAACAGCTTTCAGGGCTGGCACCTTTAGTGTAGGAGCAATCGCTGGACGTTCGCAATATCGGTGTTGAGTTCTGACGTGAACTACCGAGAGGAAGCGATGATACGTCTGGACCTTTGAGTATCTAAAGAAGTTCAGAGCCCAAGTGTTTGTGGTTCGTTTGAGAGGTTACCAGTGGGAGATGAGGACCAGCAACAGCTTTCAGGGCTGGCACCTTTAGTGTAGGAGCAATCGCTGGACGTCCGCAATTTCGGTGTTGAGCTCTGACGTGAATTAGCGAGAGGAAGCGATGATATGTCTGGACCTTTGAGTATCTAAAGAAGTTCAGAGCCCAAGTGTTTGTGGTTCGTTTTAGAGGTTACCAGTGGGAGATGAGGACCAGCAACAGCTTTCAGGGCTGGCATCTTTAGTGTAGGAGCAATCGCTGGACGTCCGCAATTTCGGTGTTGAGCTCTGGCCTGCGTGAGCAGGAGAGCGAGTGTATGTTGGAACTTTTAGCAGTCTAAACAAGCTCACAGGCCAAGTGTTTGTGGTTCGTTTTAGAGGTTACCAGTGGGAGATGAGGACCAGGAACAGCTTTCAGGGCTGGCACCTTTAGTGTAGGAGCAATCGCTGGACGTCCGCAATTTCGGTGTTGAGCTCTGGCCTGCGTGAGCAGGAGAGCGAGTGTATGTTGGAACTTTTAGCAGTCTAAACAAGCTCACAGGCCAAGTGTTTGTGGTTCGTTTTAGAGGTTACCAGTGGGAGATGAGGACCAGCAACAGCTTTCAGGGCTGGCACCTTTAGTGTAGGAGCAATCGCTGGACGTCCGCAATTTCGGTGTTGAGCTCTGACGTGAATTAGCGAAAGGAACCAATGATACGTCTGGACCTTTGAGTATCTAAAGAAGTTCAGAGCCCAAGTGTTTGTGGTTCGTTTTAGAGGTTACCAGTGGGAGATGAGGACCAGCAACAGCTTTCAGGGCTGGCACCTTTAGTGTAGGAGCAATCGCTGGACGTCCGCAATTTCGGTGTTGAGCTCTGGCCTGCGTGAGCAGGAGAGCGAGTGTATGTTGGAACTTTTAGAAGTCTAAGCAAGTTCAGAGGCCAAGTGTTTGTGGTTCGTTTGAGAGGTTACCAGTGGGAGATGAGGACCAGCAACAGCTTTCAGGGCTGGCACCTTTAGTGTAGGAGCAATCGCTGGACGTTCGCAATATCGGTGTTGAGCTCTGACGTGAATTAGCGAGAGGAAGCGATGATACGTCTGGACCTTTGAGTATCTAAAGAAGTTCAGAGGCCAAGTGTTTGTGGTTCGTATTAGAGGTTACCAGTGGGAGATGATGACCAGCAACAGCTTTCAGGGCTGGCACCTTTAGTGTAGGAGCAATCGCTGGACGTTCGCAATTTCGGTGTTGAGCTCTGGCCTGCGTGAGCAGGAGAGCGAGTGTATGTTGGAACTTTTAGCAGTCTAAGCAAGTTCAGAGGCCAAGTGTTTGTGGTTCGTTTTAGAGGTTAGCAGTGGGAGATGAGGACCAGCAACAGCTTTCAGGGCTGGCACCTTTAGTGTAGGAGCAATTACTGGACGTTCGCAATATGGGTGTTGAGCTCAGGCCTGCATGAGCAGGAGAGCGAGTGTATGTTGGAACTTTTAGCAGTCTAAACAAGCTCACAGGCCAAGTGTTTGTGGTTCGTTTGAGAGGTTACCAGTGGGAGATGAGGACCAGCAACAGCTTTCAGGGCTGGCACCTTTAGTGTAGGAGCAATCGCTGGACGTCCGCAATTTCGGTGTTGAGCTCTGGCCTGCGTGAGCAGGAGAGCGAGTGTATGTTGGAACTTTTAGCAGTCTAAACAAGCTCACAGGCCAAGTGTTTGTGGTTCGTTTTAGAGGTTACCAGTGGGAGATGAGGACCAGCAACAGCTTTCAGGGCTGGCACCTTTAGTGTAGGAGCAATCGCTGGACGTCCGCAATTTCGGTGTTGAGCTCTGACGTGAATTAGCGAAAGGAACCAATGATACATCTGGACCTTTGAGTATCTAAAGAAGTTCAGAGCCCAAGTGTTTGTGGTTCGTTTTAGAGGTTACCAGTGGGAGATGAGGACCAGCAACAGCTTTCAGGGCTGGCACCTTTAGTGTAGGAGCAATCGCTGGACGTCTGCAATATCTGTGTTGAGCTCTGACGTGAATTAGCGAGAGGAAGCGATGATACGTCTGGACCTTTGAGTATCTAAAGAAGTTCAGAGCCCAAGTGTTTGTGGTTCGTTTTAGAGGTTACCAGTGGGAGATAAGGACCAGCAACAGCTTTCAGGGCTGGCACCTTTAGTGTAGGAGCAATCGCTGGACGTCCGCAATTTCGGTGTTGAGCTCTGGCCTGCGTGAGCAGGAGAGCGAGTGTATGTTGGAACTTTTAGAAGTCTAAGCAAGTTCAGAGGCCACGTGTTTGTGGTTCGTTTGAGAGGTTACCAGTGGGAGATGAGGACCAGCAACAGCTTTCAGGGCTGGCACCTTTAGTGTAGGAGCAATCGCTGGACGTTCGCAATATCGGTGTTGAGCTCTGACGTGAATTAGCGAGAGGAAGCGATGATACTTCTGGACCTTTGAGTATCTAAAGAAGTTCATAGAGGCCAAGTGTTTGTGGTTCGTATTAGAGGTTACCAGTGGGAGATGAGGACCAGCAACAGCTTTCAGGGCTGGCACCTTTAGTGTAGGAGCAATCGCTGGACGTCCGCAATATCGGTGTTGAGCTCTGGCCTGCGTGAGCAGGAGAGCGAGTGTATGTTGGAACTTTTAGCAGTCTAAGCAAGTTCAGAGGCCAAGTGTTTGTGGTTCGTTTTAGAGGTTAGCAGTGGGAGATGAGGACCAGCAACAGCTTTCAGGGCTGGCACCTTTAGTGTAGGAGCAATTGCTGGACGTTCGCAATATCGGTGTTGAGCTCAGGCCTGCATGAGCAGGAGAGCGAGTGTTTGTTGGAACTTTTAGCAGTCTAAACAAGCTCACAGGCCAAGTGTTTGTGGTTCGTTTGAGAGGTTAGCAGTGGGAGATGAGGACCAGCAACAGCTTTCAGGGCTGGCACCTTTAGTGTAGGAGCAATCGCTGGACGTTCGCAATATCGGTGTTGAGCTCTGGCCTGCGTGACCAGGAGAGCGAGTGTATGTTGGATCTTTTAGCAGTCTAAACAACTTCAGAGGCCAAGTGTTTGTGGTTCGTATTAGAGGTTACCAGTGGGAGATGAGGACCAGCAACAGCTTTCAGGGCTGGCACCTTTAGTGTAGGAGCAATCGCTGGACGTCCGCAATTTCGGTGTTGAGCTCTGACGTGAATTAGCGAAAGGAAGCAATGATACGTCTGGACCTTTGAGTATCTAAAGAAGTTCAGAGCCCAAGTGTTTGTGGTTCGTTTTAGAGGTTACCAGTGGGAGATGAGGAACAGCAACAGCTTTCAGGGCTGGCACCTTTAGTGTAGGAGCAATCGCTGGACGTCCGCAATTTCGGTGTTGAGCTCTGGCCTGCCTGAGCAGGAGAGCGAGTGTATGTTGGAACTTTTAGAAGTCTAAGCAAGTTCAGAGGCCAAGTGTTTGTGGTTCGTTTTAGAGGTTAGCAGTGGGAGATGAGGACCAGCAACAGCTTTCAGGGCTGGCACCTTTAGTGTAGGAGCAATCGCTGGACGTTCGCAATATCGGTGTTGAGCTCTGACGTGAATTAGCGAGAGGAAGCGATGATACGTCTGGACCTTTGAGTATCTAAACAAGTTCAGAGGCCAAGTGTTTGTGGTTCGTATTAGAGGTTACCAGTGGGAGATGAGGACCAGCAACAGCTTTCAGGGCTGGCACCTTTAGTGTAGGAGCAATCGCTGGACGTCCGCAATTTCGGTGTTGAGCTCTGGCCTGCGTGAGCAGGAGAGCGAGTGTATGTTGCAACATTTAGAAGTCTAAGCAAGTTCAGAGGCCAAGTGTTTGTGGTTCGTTTTAGAGGTTAGCAGTGGGAGATGAGGACCAGCAACAGCTTTCAGGGCTGGCACCTTTAGTGTAGGAGCAATCGCTGGACGTTCGCAATATCGGTGTTGAGTTCTGACGTGAACTACCGAGAGGAAGCGATGATACGTCTGGACCTTTGAGTATCTAAAGAAGTTCAGAGGCCAAGTGTTTGTGGTTCCTTTTAGAGGTTACCAGTGGGAAATGAGGACCAGCAACAGCTTTCAGGGCTGGCACCTTTAGTGTAGGAGCAATTGCTGGACGTTCGCAATATCGGTGTTGAGCTCAGGCCTGCATGAGCAGGAGAGCGAGTGTATGTTGGAACTTTTAGCAGTCTAAACAAGCTCACAGGCCAAGTGTTTGTGGTTCGTATTAGAGATTACCAGTGGGAGATGAGGACCAGCAACAGCTTTCAGGGCTGGCACCTTTAGTGTAGGAGCAATCGCTGGACGTCCGCAATATCGGTGTTGAGCTCTGGCCTGCGTGAGCAGGAGAGCGAGTGTATGTTGGAACTTTTAGAAGTCTAAGCAAGTTCAGAGGCCAAGTGTTTGTGGTTCGTTTTAGAGGTTACCAGTGGGAGATGAGGACCAGCAACAGCTTTCAGGGCTGGCACCTTTAGTGTAGGAGCAATCGCTGGACGTCCGCAATTTCGGTGTTGAGCTCTGACGTGAATTAGCGAGAGGAAGCGATGATATGTCTGGACCTTTGAGTATCTAAAGAAGTTCAGAGCCCAAGTGTTTGTGGTTCGTTTTAGAGGTTACCAGTGGGAGATGAGGACCAGCAACAGCTTTCAGGGCTGGCATCTTTAGTGTAGGAGCAATCGCTGGACGTCCGCAATTTCGGTGTTGAGCTCTGGCCTGCGTGAGCAGGAGAGCGAGTGTATGTTGGAACTTTTAGCAGTCTAAACAAGCTCACAGGCCAAGTGTTTGTGGTTCGTTTTAGAGGTTACCAGTGGGAGATGAGGACCAGGAACAGCTTTCAGGGCTGGCACCTTTAGTGTAGGAGCAATCGCTGGACGTCCGCAATTTCGGTGTTGAGCTCTGGCCTGCGTGAGCAGGAGAGCGAGTGTATGTTGGAACTTTTAGCAGTCTAAACAAGCTCACAGGCCAAGTGTTTGTGGTTCGTTTTAGAGGTTACCAGTGGGAGATGAGGACCAGCAACAGCTTTCAGGGCTGGCACCTTTAGTGTAGGAGCAATCGCTGGACGTCCGCAATTTCGGTGTTGAGCTCTGACGTGAATTAGCGAAAGGAACCAATGATACGTCTGGACCTTTGAGTATCTAAAGAAGTTCAGAGCCCAAGTGTTTGTGGTTCGTTTTAGAGGTTACCAGTGGGAGATGAGGACCAGCAACAGCTTTCAGGGCTGGCACCTTTAGTGTAGGAGCAATCGCTGGACGTCCGCAATTTCGGTGTTGAGCTCTGGCCTGCGTGAGCAGGAGAGCGAGTGTATGTTGGAACTTTTAGAAGTCTAAGCAAGTTCAGAGGCCAAGTGTTTGTGGTTCGTTTGAGAGGTTACCAGTGGGAGATGAGGACCAGCAACAGCTTTCAGGGCTGGCACCTTTAGTGTAGGAGCAATCGCTGGACGTTCGCAATATCGGTGTTGAGCTCTGACGTGAATTAGCGAGAGGAAGCGATGATACGTCTGGACCTTTGAGTATCTAAAGAAGTTCAGAGGCCAAGTGTTTGTGGTTCGTATTAGAGGTTACCAGTGGGAGATGATGACCAGCAACAGCTTTCAGGGCTGGCACCTTTAGTGTAGGAGCAATCGCTGGACGTTCGCAATTTCGGTGTTGAGCTCTGGCCTGCGTGAGCAGGAGAGCGAGTGTATGTTGGAACTTTTAGCAGTCTAAGCAAGTTCAGAGGCCAAGTGTTTGTGGTTCGTTTTAGAGGTTAGCAGTGGGAGATGAGGACCAGCAACAGCTTTCAGGGCTGGCACCTTTAGTGTAGGAGCAATTACTGGACGTTCGCAATATGGGTGTTGAGCTCAGGCCTGCATGAGCAGGAGAGCGAGTGTATGTTGGAACTTTTAGCAGTCTAAACAAGCTCACAGGCCAAGTGTTTGTGGTTCGTTTGAGAGGTTACCAGTGGGAGATGAGGACCAGCAACAGCTTTCAGGGCTGGCACCTTTAGTGTAGGAGCAATCGCTGGACGTCCGCAATTTCGGTGTTGAGCTCTGGCCTGCGTGAGCAGGAGAGCGAGTGTATGTTGGAACTTTTAGCAGTCTAAACAAGCTCACAGGCCAAGTGTTTGTGGTTCGTTTTAGAGGTTACCAGTGGGAGATGAGGACCAGCAACAGCTTTCAGGGCTGGCACCTTTAGTGTAGGAGCAATCGCTGGACGTCCGCAATTTCGGTGTTGAGCTCTGACGTGAATTAGCGAAAGGAACCAATGATACATCTGGACCTTTGAGTATCTAAAGAAGTTCAGAGCCCAAGTGTTTGTGGTTCGTTTTAGAGGTTACCAGTGGGAGATGAGGACCAGCAACAGCTTTCAGGGCTGGCACCTTTAGTGTAGGAGCAATCGCTGGACGTCTGCAATATCTGTGTTGAGCTCTGACGTGAATTAGCGAGAGGAAGCGATGATACGTCTGGACCTTTGAGTATCTAAAGAAGTTCAGAGCCCAAGTGTTTGTGGTTCGTTTTAGAGGTTACCAGTGGGAGATAAGGACCAGCAACAGCTTTCAGGGCTGGCACCTTTAGTGTAGGAGCAATCGCTGGACGTCCGCAATTTCGGTGTTGAGCTCTGGCCTGCGTGAGCAGGAGAGCGAGTGTATGTTGGAACTTTTAGAAGTCTAAGCAAGTTCAGAGGCCACGTGTTTGTGGTTCGTTTGAGAGGTTACCAGTGGGAGATGAGGACCAGCAACAGCTTTCAGGGCTGGCACCTTTAGTGTAGGAGCAATCGCTGGACGTTCGCAATATCGGTGTTGAGCTCTGACGTGAATTAGCGAGAGGAAGCGATGATACTTCTGGACCTTTGAGTATCTAAAGAAGTTCAGAGGCCAAGTGTTTGTGGTTCGTATTAGAGGTTACCAGTGGGAGATGAGGACCAGCAACAGCTTTCAGGGCTGGCACCTTTAGTGTAGGAGCAATCGCTGGACGTCCGCAATATCGGTGTTGAGCTCTGGCCTGCGTGAGCAGGAGAGCGAGTGTATGTTGGAACTTTTAGCAGTCTAAGCAAGTTCAGAGGCCAAGTGTTTGTGGTTCGTTTTAGAGGTTAGCAGTGGGAGATGAGGACCAGCAACAGCTTTCAGGGCTGGCACCTTTAGTGTAGGAGCAATTGCTGGACGTTCGCAATATCGGTGTTGAGCTCAGGCCTGCATGAGCAGGAGAGCGAGTGTTTGTTGGAACTTTTAGCAGTCTAAACAAGCTCACAGGCCAAGTGTTTGTGGTTCGTTTGAGAGGTTAGCAGTGGGAGATGAGGACCAGCAACAGCTTTCAGGGCTGGCACCTTTAGTGTAGGAGCAATCGCTGGACGTTCGCAATATCGGTGTTGAGCTCTGGCCTGCGTGACCAGGAGAGCGAGTGTATGTTGGATCTTTTAGCAGTCTAAACAACTTCAGAGGCCAAGTGTTTGTGGTTCGTATTAGAGGTTACCAGTGGGAGATGAGGACCAGCAACAGCTTTCAGGGCTGGCACCTTTAGTGTAGGAGCAATCGCTGGACGTCCGCAATTTCGGTGTTGAGCTCTGACGTGAATTAGCGAAAGGAAGCAATGATACGTCTGGACCTTTGAGTATCTAAAGAAGTTCAGAGCCCAAGTGTTTGTGGTTCGTTTTAGAGGTTACCAGTGGGAGATGAGGACCAGCAACAGCTTTCAGGGCTGGCACCTTTAGTGTAGGAGCAATCGCTGGACGTCCGCAATTTCGGTGTTGAGCTCTGGCCTGCCTGAGCAGGAGAGCGAGTGTATGTTGGAACTTTTAGAAGTCTAAGCAAGTTCAGAGGCCAAGTGTTTGTGGTTCGTTTTAGAGGTTAGCAGTGGGAGATGAGGACCAGCAACAGCTTTCAGGGCTGGCACCTTTAGTGTAGGAGCAATCGCTGGACGTTCGCAATATCGGTGTTGAGCTCTGACGTGAATTAGCGAGAGGAAGCGATGATACGTCTGGACCTTTGAGTATCTAAACAAGTTCAGAGGCCAAGTGTTTGTGGTTCGTATTAGAGGTTACCAGTGGGAGATGAGGACCAGCAACAGCTTTCAGGGCTGGCACCTTTAGTGTAGGAGCAATCGCTGGACGTCCGCAATTTCGGTGTTGAGCTCTGGCCTGCGTGAGCAGGAGAGCGAGTGTATGTTGCAACATTTAGAAGTCTAAGCAAGTTCAGAGGCCAAGTGTTTGTGGTTCGTTTTAGAGGTTAGCAGTGGGAGATGAGGACCAGCAACAGCTTTCAGGGCTGGCACCTTTAGTGTAGGAGCAATCGCTGGACGTTCGCAATATCGGTGTTGAGTTCTGACGTGAACTACCGAGAGGAAGCGATGATACGTCTGGACCTTTGAGTATCTAAAGAAGTTCAGAGGCCAAGTGTTTGTGGTTCCTTTTAGAGGTTACCAGTGGGAAATGAGGACCAGCAACAGCTTTCAGGGCTGGCACCTTTAGTGTAGGAGCAATTGCTGGACGTTCGCAATATCGGTGTTGAGCTCAGGCCTGCATGAGCAGGAGAGCGAGTGTATGTTGGAACTTTTAGCAGTCTAAACAAGCTCACAGGCCAAGTGTTTGTGGTTCGTTTTAGAGATTACCAGTGGGAGATGAGGACCAGCAACAGCTTTCAGGGCTGGCACCTTTAGTGTAGGAGCAATCGCTGGACGTCCGCAATATCGGTGTTGAGCTCTGGCCTGCGTGAGCAGGAGAGCGAGTGTATGTTGGAACTTTTAGAAGTCTAAGCAAGTTCAGAGGCCAAGTGTTTGTGGTTCGTTTTAGAGGTTACCAGTGGGAGATGAGGACCAGCAACAGCTTTCAGGGCTGGCACCTTTAGTGTAGGAGCAATCGCTGGACGTCCTCAATTTCGGTGTTGAGCTCTGGCCTGCGTGAGCAGGAGAGCGAGTGTATGTTGGAACTTTTAGAAGTCTAAGCAAGTTCAGAGGCCACGTGTTTGTGGTTCGTTTGAGAGGTTACCAGTGGGAGATGAGGACCAGCAACAGCTTTCAGGGCTGGCACCTTTAGTGTAGGAGCAATCGCTGGACGTTCGCAATATCGGTGTTGAGCTCTGACGTGAATTAGCGAGAGGAAGCGATGATACGTCTGGACCTTTGAGTATCTAAAGAAGTTCAGAGGCCAAGTGTTTGTGGTTCGTATTAGAGGTTACCAGTGGGAGATGAGGACCAGCAACAGCTTTCAGGGCTGGCACCTTTAGTGTAGGAGCAATCGCTGGACGTCCGCAATATCGGTGTTGAGCTCTGGCCTGCGTGAGCAGGAGAGCGAGTGTATGTTGGAACTTTTAGCAGTCTAAGCAAGTTCAGAGGCCAAGTGTTTGTGGTTCGTTTTAGAGGTTAGCAGTGGGAGATGAGGACCAGCAACAGCTTTCAGGGCTGGCACCTTTAGTGTAGGAGCAATTGCTGGACGTTCGCAATATCGGTGTTGAGCTCAGGCCTGCATGAGCAGGAGAGCGAGTGTTTGTTGGAACTTTTAGCAGTCTAAACAAGCTCACAGGCCAAGTGTTTGTGGTTCGTTTGAGAGGTTAGCAGTGGGAGATGAGGACCAGCAACAGCTTTCAGGGCTGGCACCTTTAGTGTAGGAGCAATCGCTGGACGTTCGCAATATCGGTGTTGAGCTCTGGCCTGCGTGACCAGGAGAGCGAGTGTATGTTGGATCTTTTAGCAGTCTAAACAACTTCAGAGGCCAAGTGTTTGTGGTTCGTATTAGAGGTTACCAGTGGGAGATGAGGACCAGCAACAGCTTTCAGGGCTGGCACCTTTAGTGTAGGAGCAATCGCTGGACGTCCGCAATTTCGGTGTTGAGCTCTGACGTGAATTAGCGAAAGGAAGCAATGATACGTCTGGACCTTTGAGTATCTAAAGAAGTTCAGAGCCCAAGTGTTTGTGGTTCGTTTTAGAGGTTACCAGTGGGAGATGAGGACCAGCAACAGCTTTCAGGGCTGGCACCTTTAGTGTAGGAGCAATCGCTGGACGTCCGCAATTTCGGTGTTGAGCTCTGGCCTGCGTGAGCAGGAGAGCGAGTGTATGTTGGAACTTTTAGAAGTCTAAGCAAGTTCAGAGGCCAAGTGTTTGTGGTTCGTATTAGAGGTTACCAGTGGGAGATGAGGACCAGCAACAGCTTTCAGGGCTGGCACCTTTAGTGTAGGAGCAATCGCTGGACGTCCGCAATTTCGGTGTTGAGCTCTGGCCTGCGTGAGCAGGAGAGCGAGTGTATGTTGCAACATTTAGAAGTCTAAGCAAGTTCAGAGGCCAAGTGTTTGTGGTTCGTTTTAGAGGTTAGCAGTGGGAGATGAGGACCAGCAACAGCTTTCAGGGCTGGCACCTTTAGTGTAGGAGCAATCGCTGGACGTTCGCAATATCGGTGTTGAGTTCTGACGTGAACTACCGAGAGGAAGCGATGATACGTCTGGACCTTTGAGTATCTAAAGAAGTTCAGAGGCCAAGTGTTTGTGGTTCCTTTTAGAGGTTACCAGTGGGAAATGAGGACCAGCAACAGCTTTCAGGGCTGGCACCTTTAGTGTAGGAGCAATCGCTGGACGTCCGCAATTTCGGTGTTGAGCTCTGGCCTGCGTGAGCAGGAGAGCGAGTGTATGTTGGAACTTTTAGCAGTCTAAACAAGCTCACAGGCCAAGTGTTTGTGGTTCGTTTTAGAGGTTACCAGTGGGAGATGGGGACCAGCAACAGCTTTCAGGGCTGGCACCTTTAGTGTAGGAGCAATCGCTGGACGTCCGCAATTTCGGTGTTGAGCTCTGGCCTGCGTGAGCAGGAGAGCGAGTGTATGTTGGAACTTTTCGAAGTCTAAGCAAGTTCAGAGGCCAAGTGTTTGTGGTTCGTTTTAGAGGTTACCAGTGGGAGATGAGGACCAGGAACAGCTTTCAGGGCTGGCACCTTTAGTGTAGGAGCAATTGCTGGACGTTCGCAATATCGGTGTTGAGCTCAGGCCTGCGTGAGCAGGAGAGCGAGTGTATGTTGGAACTTTTCGAAGTCTAAGCAAGTTCAGAGGCCAAGTGTTTGTGGTTCTTTTGAGAGGTTAGCAGTGGGAGATGAGGACCAGCAACAGCTTTCAGGGCTGGCACCTTTAGTGTAGGAGCAATCGCTGGACGTCCGCAATTTCGGTGTTGAGCTCTGACGTGAATTAGCGAGAGGAAGCGATGATACGTCTGGACCTTTGAGTATCTAAAAAAGTTCAGAGCCCAAGTGTTTGTGGTTCGTTTTAGAGGTTACCAGTGGGAGATGAGGACCAGCAACAGCTTTCAGGGCTGGCACCTTTAGTGTAGGAGCAATGGCTGGACGTCCGCAATTTCGGTGTTGAGCTCTGGCCTGCATGAGCAGGAGAGCGAGTGTATGTTGGAACTTTTAGAAGTCTAAGCAAGTTCAGAGGCCAAGTGTTTGTGGTTCGTTTGAGAGGTTACCAGTGGGAGATGAGGACCAGCAACAGCTTTCAGGGCTGGCACCTTTAGTGTAGGAGCAATCGCTGGACGTTCGCAATATCGGTGTTGAGCTCTGACGTGAATTAGCGAGAGGAAGCGATGATACGTCTGGACCTTTGAGTATCTAAAGAAGTTCAGAGGCCAAGTGTTTGTGGTTCGTATTAGAGGTTACCAGTGGGAGATGAGGACCAGCAACAGCTTTCAGGGCTGGCACCTTTAGTGTAGGAGCAATCGCTGGACGTCCGCAATATCGGTGTTGAGCTCTGGCCTGCGTGAGCAGGAGAGCGAGTGTATGTTGGAACTTTTAGCAGTCTAAGCAAGTTCAGAGGCCAAGTGTTTGTGGTTCGTTTTAGAGGTTAGCAGTGGGAGATGAGGACCAGCAACAGCTTTCAGGGCTGGCACCTTTAGTGTAGGAGCAATTGCTGGACGTTCGCAATATCGGTGTTGAGCTCAGGCCTGCATGAGCAGGAGAGCGAGTGTTTGTTGGAACTTTTAGCAGTCTAAACAAGCTCACAGGCCAAGTGTTTGTGGTTCGTTTGAGAGGTTAGCAGTGGGAGATGAGGACCAGCAACAGCTTTCAGGGCTGGCACCTTTAGTGTAGGAGCAATCGCTGGACGTTCGCAATATCGGTGTTGAGCTCTGGCCTGCGTGACCAGGAGAGCGAGTGTATGTTGGATCTTTTAGCAGTCTAAACAACTTCAGAGGCCAAGTGTTTGTGGTTCGTATTAGAGGTTACCAGTGGGAGATGAGGACCAGCAACAGCTTTCAGGGCTGGCACCTTTAGTGTAGGAGCAATCGCTGGACGTCCGCAATTTCGGTGTTGAGCTCTGACGTGAATTAGCGAAAGGAAGCAATGATACGTCTGGACCTTTGAGTATCTAAAGAAGTTCAGAGCCCAAGTGTTTGTGGTTCGTTTTAGAGGTTACCAGTGGGAGATGAGGACCAGCAACAGCTTTCAGGGCTGGCACCTTTAGTGTAGGAGCAATCGCTGGACGTCCGCAATTTCGGTGTTGAGCTCTGGCCTGCGTGAGCAGGAGAGCGAGTGTATGTTGGAACTTTTAGAAGTCTAAGCAAGTTCAGAGGCCAAGTGTTTGTGGTTCGTTTTAGAGGTTAGCAGTGGGAGATGAGGACCAGCAACAGCTTTCAGGGCTGGCACCTTTAGTGTAGGAGCAATCGCTGGACGTTCGCAATATCGGTGTTGAGCTCTGACGTGAATTAGCGAGAGGAAGCGATGATACGTCTGGACCTTTGAGTATCTAAACAAGTTCAGAGGCCAAGTGTTTGTGGTTCGTATTAGAGGTTACCAGTGGGAGATGAGGACCAGCAACAGCTTTCAGGGCTGGCACCTTTAGTGTAGGAGCAATCGCTGGACGTCCGCAATTTCGGTGTTGAGCTCTGGCCTGCGTGAGCAGGAGAGCGAGTGTATGTTGCAACATTTAGAAGTCTAAGCAAGTTCAGAGGCCAAGTGTTTGTGGTTCGTTTTAGAGGTTAGCAGTGGGAGATGAGGACCAGCAACAGCTTTCAGGGCTGGCACCTTTAGTGTAGGAGCAATCGCTGGACGTTCGCAATATCGGTGTTGAGTTCTGACGTGAACTACCGAGAGGAAGCGATGATACGTCTGGACCTTTGAGTATCTAAAGAAGTTCAGAGGCCAAGTGTTTGTGGTTCCTTTTAGAGGTTACCAGTGGGAAATGAGGACCAGCAACAGCTTTCAGGGCTGGCACCTTTAGTGTAGGAGCAATCGCTGGACGTCCGCAATTTCGGTGTTGAGCTCTGGCCTGCGTGAGCAGGAGAGCGAGTGTATGTTGGAACTTTTAGAAGTCTAAGCAAGTTCAGAGGCCAAGTGTTTGTGGTTCGTTTTAGAGGTTAGCAGTGGGAGATGAGGACCAGCAACAGCTTTCAGGGCTGGCACCTTTAGTGTAGGAGCAATCGCTGGACGTTCGCAATATCGGTGTTGAGCTCTGACGTGAATTAGCGAGAGGAAGCGATGATACGTCTGGACCTTTGAGTATCTAAACAAGTTCAGAGGCCAAGTGTTTGTGGTTCGTATTAGAGGTTACCAGTGGGAGATGAGGACCAGCAACAGCTTTCAGGGCTGGCACCTTTAGTGTAGGAGCAATCGCTGGACGTCCGCAATTTCGGTGTTGAGCTCTGGCCTGCGTGAGCAGGAGAGCGAGTGTATGTTGCAACATTTAGAAGTCTAAGCAAGTTCAGAGGCCAAGTGTTTGTGGTTCGTTTTAGAGGTTAGCAGTGGGAGATGAGGACCAGCAACAGCTTTCAGGGCTGGCACCTTTAGTGTAGGAGCAATCGCTGGACGTTCGCAATATCGGTGTTGAGTTCTGACGTGAACTACCGAGAGGAAGCGATGATACGTCTGGACCTTTGAGTATCTAAAGAAGTTCAGAGGCCAAGTGTTTGTGGTTCCTTTTAGAGGTTACCAGTGGGAAATGAGGACCAGCAACAGCTTTCAGGGCTGGCACCTTTAGTGTAGGAGCAATCGCTGGACGTCCGCAATTTCGGTGTTGAGCTCTGGCCTGCGTGAGCAGGAGAGCGAGTGTATGTTGGAACTTTTCGAAGTCTAAGCAAGTTCAGAGCCCAAGTGTTTGTGGTTCGTTTTAGAGGTTACCAGTGGGAGATGAGGACCAGCAACAGCTTTCAGGGCTGGCACCTTTAGTGTAGGAGCAATCGCTGGACGTCCGCAATTTCGGTGTTGAGCTCTGGCCTGCGTGAGCAGGAGAGCGAGTGTATGTTGGAACTTTTAGCAGTCTAAACAAGCTCACAGGCCAAGTGTTTGTGGTTCGTTTTAGAGGTTAGCAGTGGGAGATGAGGACCAGCAACAGCTTTCAGGGCTGGCACCTTTAGTGTAGGAGCAATCGCTGGACGTTCGCAATATCGGTGTTGAGCTCTGACGTGAATTAGCGAGAGGAAGCGATGATACGTCTGGACCTTTGAGTATCTAAACAAGTTCAGAGGCCAAGTGTTTGTGGTTCGTATTAGAGGTTACCAGTGGGAGATGAGGACCAGCAACAGCTTTCAGGGCTGGCACCTTTAGTGTAGGAGCAATCGCTGGACGTCCGCAATTTCGGTGTTGAGCTCTGGCCTGCGTGAGCAGGAGAGCGAGTGTATGTTGCAACATTTAGAAGTCTAAGCAAGTTCAGAGGCCAAGTGTTTGTGGTTCGTTTTAGAGGTTAGCAGTGGGAGATGAGGACCAGCAACAGCTTTCAGGGCTGGCACCTTTAGTGTAGGAGCAATCGCTGGACGTTCGCAATATCGGTGTTGAGTTCTGACGTGAACTACCGAGAGGAAGCGATGATACGTCTGGACCTTCGAGTATCTAAAGAAGTTCAGAGGCCAAGTGTTTGTGGTTCCTTTTAGAGGTTACCAGTGGGAAATGAGGACCAGCAACAGCTTTCAGGGCTGGCACCTTTAGTGTAGGAGCAATCGCTGGACGTCCGCAATTTCGGTGTTGAGCTCTGGCCTGCGTGAGCAGGAGAGCGAGTGTATGTTGGAACTTTTCGAAGTCTAAGCAAGTTCAGAGGCCAAGTGTTTGTGGTTCGTTTTAGAGGTTACCAGTGGGAGATGAGGACCAGGAACAGCTTTCAGGGCTGGCACCTTTAGTGTAGGAGCAATTGCTGGACGTTCGCAATTTCGGTGTTGAGCTCTGGCCTGCGTGAGCAGGAGAGCGAGTGTATGTTGGAACTTTTCGAAGTCTAAGCAAGTTCAGAGGCCAAGTGTTTGTGGTTCGTTTTAGAGGTTACCAGTGGGAGATGAGGACCAGGAACAGCTTTCAGGGCTGGCACCTTTAGTGTAGGAGCAATTGCTGGACGTTCGCAATATCGGTGTTGAGCTCAGGCCTGCGTGAGCAGGAGAGCGAGTGTATGTTGGAACTTTTCGAAGTCTAAGCAAGTTCAGAGGCCAAGTGTTTGTGGTTCTTTTGAGAGGTTAGCAGTGGGAGATGAGGACCAGCAACAGCTTTCAGGGCTGGCACCTTTAGTGTAGGAGCAATCGCTGGACGTCCGCAATTTCGGTGTTGAGCTCTGACGTGAATTAGCGAGAGGAAGCGATGATACGTCTGGACCTTTGAGTATCTAAAAAAGTTCAGAGCCCAAGTGTTTGTGGTTCGTTTTAGAGGTTACCAGTGGGAGATGAGGACCAGCAACAGCTTTCAGGGCTGGCACCTTTAGTGTAGGAGCAATGGCTGGACGTCCGCAATTTCGGTGTTGAGCTCTGGCCTGCATGAGCAGGAGAGCGAGTGTATGTTGGAACTTTTAGAAGTCTAAGCAAGTTCAGAGGCCAAGTGTTTGTGGTTCGTTTGAGAGGTTACCAGTGGGAGATGAGGACCAGCAACAGCTTTCAGGGCTGGCACCTTTAGTGTAGGAGCAATCGCTGGACGTTCGCAATATCGGTGTTGAGCTCTGACGTGAATTAGCGAGAGGAAGCGATGATACGTCTGGACCTTTGAGTATCTAAAGAAGTTCAGAGGCCAAGTGTTTGTGGTTCGTATTAGAGGTTACCAGTGGGAGATGAGGACCAGCAACAGCTTTCAGGGCTGGCACCTTTAGTGTAGGAGCAATCGCTGGACGTCCGCAATATCGGTGTTGAGCTCTGGCCTGCGTGAGCAGGAGAGCGAGTGTATGTTGGAACTTTTAGCAGTCTAAGCAAGTTCAGAGGCCAAGTGTTTGTGGTTCGTTTTAGAGGTTAGCAGTGGGAGATGAGGACCAGCAACAGCTTTCAGGGCTGGCACCTTTAGTGTAGGAGCAATTGCTGGACGTTCGCAATATCGGTGTTGAGCTCAGGCCTGCATGAGCAGGAGAGCGAGTGTTTGTTGGAACTTTTAGCAGTCTAAACAAGCTCACAGGCCAAGTGTTTGTGGTTCGTTTGAGAGGTTAGCAGTGGGAGATGAGGACCAGCAACAGCTTTCAGGGCTGGCACCTTTAGTGTAGGAGCAATCGCTGGACGTTCGCAATATCGGTGTTGAGCTCTGGCCTGCGTGACCAGGAGAGCGAGTGTATGTTGGATCTTTTAGCAGTCTAAACAACTTCAGAGGCCAAGTGTTTGTGGTTCGTATTAGAGGTTACCAGTGGGAGATGAGGACCAGCAACAGCTTTCAGGGCTGGCACCTTTAGTGTAGGAGCAATCGCTGGACGTCCGCAATTTCGGTGTTGAGCTCTGACGTGAATTAGCGAAAGGAAGCAATGATACGTCTGGACCTTTGAGTATCTAAAGAAGTTCAGAGCCCAAGTGTTTGTGGTTCGTTTTAGAGGTTACCAGTGGGAGATGAGGACCAGCAACAGCTTTCAGGGCTGGCACCTTTAGTGTAGGAGCAATCGCTGGACGTCCGCAATTTCGGTGTTGAGCTCTGGCCTGCGTGAGCAGGAGAGCGAGTGTATGTTGGAACTTTTAGAAGTCTAAGCAAGTTCAGAGGCCAAGTGTTTGTGGTTCGTTTTAGAGGTTAGCAGTGGGAGATGAGGACCAGCAACAGCTTTCAGGGCTGGCACCTTTAGTGTAGGAGCAATCGCTGGACGTTCGCAATATCGGTGTTGAGCTCTGACGTGAATTAGCGAGAGGAAGCGATGATACGTCTGGACCTTTGAGTATCTAAACAAGTTCAGAGGCCAAGTGTTTGTGGTTCGTATTAGAGGTTACCAGTGGGAGATGAGGACCAGCAACAGCTTTCAGGGCTGGCACCTTTAGTGTAGGAGCAATCGCTGGACGTCCGCAATTTCGGTGTTGAGCTCTGGCCTGCGTGAGCAGGAGAGCGAGTGTATGTTGCAACATTTAGAAGTCTAAGCAAGTTCAGAGGCCAAGTGTTTGTGGTTCGTTTTAGAGGTTAGCAGTGGGAGATGAGGACCAGCAACAGCTTTCAGGGCTGGCACCTTTAGTGTAGGAGCAATCGCTGGACGTTCGCAATATCGGTGTTGAGTTCTGACGTGAACTACCGAGAGGAAGCGATGATACGTCTGGACCTTTGAGTATCTAAAGAAGTTCAGAGGCCAAGTGTTTGTGGTTCCTTTTAGAGGTTACCAGTGGGAAATGAGGACCAGCAACAGCTTTCAGGGCTGGCACCTTTAGTGTAGGAGCAATCGCTGGACGTCCGCAATTTCGGTGTTGAGCTCTGGCCTGCGTGAGCAGGAGAGCGAGTGTATGTTGGAACTTTTAGAAGTCTAAGCAAGTTCAGAGGCCAAGTGTTTGTGGTTCGTTTTAGAGGTTAGCAGTGGGAGATGAGGACCAGCAACAGCTTTCAGGGCTGGCACCTTTAGTGTAGGAGCAATCGCTGGACGTTCGCAATATCGGTGTTGAGCTCTGACGTGAATTAGCGAGAGGAAGCGATGATACGTCTGGACCTTTGAGTATCTAAACAAGTTCAGAGGCCAAGTGTTTGTGGTTCGTATTAGAGGTTACCAGTGGGAGATGAGGACCAGCAACAGCTTTCAGGGCTGGCACCTTTAGTGTAGGAGCAATCGCTGGACGTCCGCAATTTCGGTGTTGAGCTCTGGCCTGCGTGAGCAGGAGAGCGAGTGTATGTTGCAACATTTAGAAGTCTAAGCAAGTTCAGAGGCCAAGTGTTTGTGGTTCGTTTTAGAGGTTAGCAGTGGGAGATGAGGACCAGCAACAGCTTTCAGGGCTGGCACCTTTAGTGTAGGAGCAATCGCTGGACGTTCGCAATATCGGTGTTGAGTTCTGACGTGAACTACCGAGAGGAAGCGATGATACGTCTGGACCTTTGAGTATCTAAAGAAGTTCAGAGGCCAAGTGTTTGTGGTTCCTTTTAGAGGTTACCAGTGGGAAATGAGGACCAGCAACAGCTTTCAGGGCTGGCACCTTTAGTGTAGGAGCAATCGCTGGACGTCCGCAATTTCGGTGTTGAGCTCTGGCCTGCGTGAGCAGGAGAGCGAGTGTATGTTGGAACTTTTCGAAGTCTAAGCAAGTTCAGAGCCCAAGTGTTTGTGGTTCGTTTTAGAGGTTACCAGTGGGAGATGAGGACCAGCAACAGCTTTCAGGGCTGGCACCTTTAGTGTAGGAGCAATCGCTGGACGTCCGCAATTTCGGTGTTGAGCTCTGGCCTGCGTGAGCAGGAGAGCGAGTGTATGTTGGAACTTTTAGAAGTCTAAGCAAGTTCAGAGGCCAAGTGTTTGTGGTTCGTTTTAGAGGTTAGCAGTGGGAGATGAGGACCAGCAACAGCTTTCAGGGCTGGCACCTTTAGTGTAGGAGCAATCGCTGGACGTTCGCAATATCGGTGTTGAGCTCTGACGTGAATTAGCGAGAGGAAGCGATGATACGTCTGGACCTTTGAGTATCTAAACAAGTTCAGAGGCCAAGTGTTTGTGGTTCGTATTAGAGGTTACCAGTGGGAGATGAGGACCAGCAACAGCTTTCAGGGCTGGCACCTTTAGTGTAGGAGCAATCGCTGGACGTCCGCAATTTCGGTGTTGAGCTCTGGCCTGCGTGAGCAGGAGAGCGAGTGTATGTTGCAACATTTAGAAGTCTAAGCAAGTTCAGAGGCCAAGTGTTTGTGGTTCGTTTTAGAGGTTAGCAGTGGGAGATGAGGACCAGCAACAGCTTTCAGGGCTGGCACCTTTAGTGTAGGAGCAATCGCTGGACGTTCGCAATATCGGTGTTGAGTTCTGACGTGAACTACCGAGAGGAAGCGATGATACGTCTGGACCTTCGAGTATCTAAAGAAGTTCAGAGGCCAAGTGTTTGTGGTTCCTTTTAGAGGTTACCAGTGGGAAATGAGGACCAGCAACAGCTTTCAGGGCTGGCACCTTTAGTGTAGGAGCAATCGCTGGACGTCCGCAATTTCGGTGTTGAGCTCTGGCCTGCGTGAGCAGGAGAGCGAGTGTATGTTGGAACTTTTCGAAGTCTAAGCAAGTTCAGAGGCCAAGTGTTTGTGGTTCGTTTTAGAGGTTACCAGTGGGAGATGAGGACCAGGAACAGCTTTCAGGGCTGGCACCTTTAGTGTAGGAGCAATTGCTGGACGTTCGCAATATCGGTGTTGAGCTCAGGCCTGCGTGAGCAGGAGAGCGAGTGTATGTTGGAACTTTTCGAAGTCTAAGCAAGTTCAGAGGCCAAGTGTTTGTGGTTCTTTTGAGAGGTTAGCAGTGGGAGATGAGGACCAGCAACAGCTTTCAGGGCTGGCACCTTTAGTGTAGGAGCAATCGCTGGACGTCCGCAATTTCGGTGTTGAGCTCTGACGTGAATTAGCGAGAGGAAGCGATGATACGTCTGGACCTTTGACTATCTAAAAAAGTTCAGAGGCCAAGTGTTTGTGGTTCGTTTTAGAGGTTAGCAGTGGGAGATGAGGACCAGCAACAGCTTTCAGGGCTGGCACCTTTAGTGTAGGAGCAATGGCTGGACGTCCGCAATTTCGGTGTTGAGCTCTGGCCTGCATGAGCAGGAGAGCGAGTGTATGTTGGAACTTTTAGAAGTCTAAGCAAGTTCAGAGGCCAAGTGTTTGTGGTTCGTTTTAGAGGTTACCAGTGGGAGATGAGGACCAGGAACAGCTTTCAGGGCTGGCACCTTAAGTGTAGGAGCAATCGCTGGACGTCCGCAATTTCGGTGTTGAGCTCTGGCCTGCATGAGCAGGAGAGCGAGTGTATGTTGGAACTTTTAGCAGTCTAAACAAGCTCACAGGCCAAGTGTTTGTGGTTCGTTTTAGAGGTTACCAGTGGGAGATGGGGACCAGCAACAGCTTTCAGGGCTGGCACCTTTAGTGTAGGAGCAATCGCTGGACGTCCGCAATTTCGGTGTTGAGCTCTGGCCTGCGTGAGCAGGAGAGCGAGTGTATGTTGGAACTTTTCGAAGTCTAAGCAAGTTCAGAGGCCAAGTGTTTGTGGTTCGTTTTAGAGGTTACCAGTGGGAGATGAGGACCAGGAACAGCTTTCAGGGCTGGCACCTTTAGTGTAGGAGCAATTGCTGGACGTTCGCAATATCGGTGTTGAGCTCAGGCCTGCGTGAGCAGGAGAGCGAGTGTATGTTGGAACTTTTCGAAGTCTAAGCAAGTTCAGAGGCCAAGTGTTTGTGGTTCTTTTGAGAGGTTAGCAGTGGGAGATGAGGACCAGCAACAGCTTTCAGGGCTGGCACCTTTAGTGTAGGAGCAATCGCTGGACGTCCGCAATTTCGGTGTTGAGCTCTGACGTGAATTAGCGAGAGGAAGCGATGATACGTCTGGACCTTTGAGTATCTAAAAAAGTTCAGAGGCCAAGTGTTTGTGGTTCGTTTTAGAGGTTACCAGTGGGAGATGAGGACCAGCAACAGCTTTCAGGGCTGGCACCTTTAGTGTAGGAGCAATGGCTGGACGTCCGCAATTTCGGTGTTGAGCTCTGGCCTGCATGAGCAGGAGAGCGAGTGTATGTTGGAACTTTTAGAAGTCTAAGCAAGTTCAGAGGCCAAGTGTTTGTGGTTCGTTTTAGAGGTTACCAGTGGGAGATGAGGACCAGCAACAGCTTTCAGGGCTGGCACCTTTAGTGTAGGAGCAATCGCTGGACGTTCGCAATATCGGTGTTGAGCTCTGACGTGAATTAGCGAGAGGAAGCGATGATACGTCTGGACCTTTGAGTATCTAAAGAAGTTCAGAGGCCAAGTGTTTGTGGTTCGTATTAGAGGTTACCAGTGGGAGATGAGGACCAGCAACAGCTTTCAGGGCTGGCACCTTTAGTGTAGGAGCAATCGCTGGACGTCCGCAATTTCGGTGTTGAGCTCTGGCCTGCGTGAGCAGGAGAGCGAGTGTATGTTGGAACTTTTAGCAGTCTAAGCAAGTTCAGAGGCCAAGTGTTTGTGGTTCGTTTTAGAGGTTAGCAGTGGGAGATGAGGACCAGCAACAGCTTTCAGGGCTGGCACCTTTAGTGTAGGAGCAATTGCTGGACGTTCGCAATATCGGTGTTGAGCTCAGGCCTGCATGAGCAGGAGACCGAGTGTATGTTGGAACTTTTAGCAGTCTAAACAAGGTCACAGGCCAAGTGTTTGTGGTTCGTTTGAGAGGTTAGCAGTGGGAGATGAGGACCAGCAACAGCTTTCAGGGCTGGCACCTTTAGTGTAGGAGCAATCGCTGGACGTTCGCAATTTCAGTGTTGAGCTCTGGCCTGCGTGACCAGGAGAGCGAGTGTATGTTGGAACTTTTAGCAGTCTAAACAACTTCAGAGGCCAAGTGTTTGTGGTTCGTATTAGAGGTTACCAGTGGGAGATGAGGACCAGCAACAGCTTTCAGGGCTGGCACCTTTAGTGTAGGAGCAATCGCTGGACGTCCGCAATTTCGGTGTTGAGCTCTGACGTGAATTAGCGAAAGGAAGCAATGATACGTCTGGACCTTTGAGTATCTAAAGAAGTTCAGAGCCCAAGTGTTTGTGGTTCGTTTTAGAGGTTAGCAGTGGGAGATGAGGACCAGCAACAGCTTTCAGGGCTGGCACCTTTAGTGTAGGAGCAATCGCTGGACGTCCGCAATTTCGGTGTTGAGCTCTGGCCTGCATGAGCAGGAGAGCGAGTGTATGTTGGAACTTTTAGCAGTCTAAACAAGCTCACAGGCCAAGTGTTTGTGGTTCGTTTTAGAGGTTACCAGTGGGAGATGGGGACCAGCAACAGCTTTCAGGGCTGGCACCTTTAGTGTAGGAGCAATCGCTGGACGTCCGCAATTTCGGTGTTGAGCTCAGGCCTGCGTGAGCAGGAGAGCGAGTGTATGTTGGAACTTTTAGAAGTCTAAGCAAGTTCAGAGGACAAGTGTTTGTGGTTCGTTTTAGAGGTTAGCAGTGGGAGATGAGGACCAGCAACAGCTTTCAGGGCTGGCACCTTTAGTGTAGGAGCAATCGCTGGACGTTCGCAATTTCGGTGTTGAGCTCTGGCCTGCGTGAGCAGGAGAGCGAGTGTATGTTGGAACTTTTAGCAGTCTAAGCAAGTTCAGAGGCCAAGTGTTTGTGGTTCGTTTTAGAGGTTAGCAGTGGGAGATGAGGACCAGCAACAGCTTTCAGGGCTGGCACCTTTAGTGTAGGAGCAATTGCTGGACGTTCGCAATATCGGTGTTGAGCTCAGGCCTGCATGAGCAGGAGACCGAGTGTATGTTGGAACTTTTAGCAGTCTAAACAAGGTCACAGGCCAAGTGTTTGTGGTTCGTTTGAGAGGTTAGCAGTGGGAGATGAGGACCAGCAACAGCTTTCAGGGCTGGCACCTTTAGTGTAGGAGCAATCGCTGGACGTTCGCAATTTCAGTGTTGAGCTCTGGCCTGCGTGACCAGGAGAGCGAGTGTATGTTGGAACTTTTAGCAGTCTAAACAACTTCAGAGGCCAAGTGTTTGTGGTTCGTATTAGAGGTTACCAGTGGGAGATGAGGACCAGCAACAGCTTTCAGGGCTGGCACCTTTAGTGTAGGAGCAATCGCTGGACGTCCGCAATTTCGGTGTTGAGCTCTGACGTGAATTAGCGAAAGGAAGCAATGATACGTCTGGACCTTTGAGTATCTAAAGAAGTTCAGAGCCCAAGTGTTTGTGGTTCGTTTTAGAGGTTAGCAGTGGGAGATGAGGACCAGCAACAGCTTTCAGGGCTGGCACCTTTAGTGTAGGAGCAATCGCTGGACGTCCGCAATTTCGGTGTTGAGCTCTGGCCTGCATGAGCAGGAGAGCGAGTGTATGTTGGAACTTTTAGCAGTCTAAACAAGCTCACAGGCCAAGTGTTTGTGGTTCGTTTTAGAGGTTACCAGTGGGAGATGGGGACCAGCAACAGCTTTCAGGGCTGGCACCTTTAGTGTAGGAGCAATCGCTGGACGTCCGCAATTTCGGTGTTGAGCTCAGGCCTGCGTGAGCAGGAGAGCGAGTGTATGTTGGAACTTTTAGAAGTCTAAGCAAGTTCAGAGGACAAGTGTTTGTGGTTCGTTTTAGAGGTTAGCAGTGTGAGATGAGGACCAGCAACAGCTTTCAGGGCTGGCACCTTTAGTGTAGGAGCAATCGCTGGACGTTCGCAATATCGGTGTTGAGCTCTGACGTGAATTAGCGAGAGGAAGCGATGATACGTCTGGACCTTTGAGTATCTAAACAAGTTCAGAGGCCAAGTGTTTGTGGTTCGTATTAGAGGTTACCAGTGGGAGATGAGGACCAGCAACAGCTTTCAGGGCTGGCACCTTTAGTGTAGGAGCAATCGCTGGACGTCCGCAATTTCGGTGTTGAGCTCTGGCCTGCGTGAGCAGGAGAGCGAGTGTATGTTGGAACTTTTAGAAGTCTAAGCAAGTTCAGAGGCCAAGTGTTTGTGGTTCGTTTTAGAGGTTACCAGTGGGAGATGAGGACCAGGAACAGCTTTCAGGGCTGGCACCTTTAGTGTAGGAGCAATCGCTGGACGTCCGCAATTTCGGTGTTGAGCTCTGACGTGAATTAGCGAAAGGAACCAATGATACGTCTGGACCTTTGAGTATCTAAAGAAGTTCAGAGGCCAAGTGTTTGTGGTTCGTTTTAGAGGTTAGCAGTGGGAGATGAGGACCAGCAACAGCTTTCAGGGCTGGCACCTTTAGTGTAGGAGCAATTGCTGGACGTTCGCAATATCGGTGTTGAGCTCAGGCCTGCATGAGCAGGAGAGCGAGTGTATGTTGGAACTTTTAGCAGTCTAAACAAGCTCACAGGCCAAGTGTTTGTGGTTCGTTTTAGAGGTTACCAGTGGGAGATGAGGACCAGCAACAGCTTTCAGGGCTGGCACCTTTAGTGTAGGAGCAATCGCTGGACGTCCGCAATTTCGGTGTTGAGCTCTGGCCTGCGTGAGCAGGAGAGCGAGTGTATGTTGGAACTTTTAGCAGTCTAAGCAAGTTCAGAGGCCAAGTGTTTGTGGTTCGTTTTAGAGGTTACCAGTGGGAGATGAGGACCAGCAACAGCTTTCAGGGCTGGCACCTTTAGTGTAGGAGCAATTGCTGGACGTTCGCAATATCGGTGTTGAGCTCAGGCCTGCATGAGCAGGAGAGCGAGTGTATGTTGGAACTTTTAGCAGTCTAAACAAGCTCACAGGCCAAGTGTTTGTGGTTCGTTTGAGAGGTTAGCAGTGGGAGATGAGGACCAGCAACAGCTTTCAGGGCTGGCACCTTTAGTGTAGGAGCAATCGCTGGACGTTCGCAATTTTGGTGTTGAGCTCTGGCCTGCGTGAGCAGGAGAGCGAGTGTATGTTGGAACTTTTATAAGTGTAAACAACTTCAGAGGCCAAGTGTTTGTGGTTCATTTGAGAGGTTACCAGTGGGAGATGAGGACCAGCAACAGCTTTCAGGGCTGGCACCTTTAGTGTAGGAGCAATCGCTGGACGTCCGCAATTTCGGTGTTGACCTCTGACGTGAATTAGCGAGAGGAAGCAATGATACGTCTGGACCTTTGAGTATCTAAAGAAGTTCAGAGGCCAAGTGTTTGTTGTTCGTTTGAGAGGTTACCAGTGGGAGATGAGGACCAGCAACAGCTTTCAGGGCTGGCACCTTTAGTGTAGGAGCAATTGCTGGACGTTCGCAATATCGGTGTTGAGCTCAGGCCTGCATGAGCAGGAGAGCGAGTGTATGTTGGAACTTTTAGAAGTCTAAGCAAGTTCAGAGGCCAAGTGTTTGTGGTTCGTTTTAGAGGTTACCAGTGGGAGATGAGGACCAGCAACAGCTTTCAGGGCTGGCACCTTTAGTGTAGGAGCAATCGCTGGACGTTCGCAAAACCGGTGTTGAGCTCTGACGTGAACTACCGAGAGGAAGCGATGAAACGTCTGGACCTTTGAGTATCTAAAGAAGTTCAGAGGCCAAGTGTTTGTGGTTCGTTTTAGAGGTTACCAGTGGGAGATGAGGACCAGCAACAGCTTTCAGGGCTGGCACCTTTAGTGTAGGAGCAATCGCTGGACGTCCGCAATTTCGGTGTTGAGCTCTGACGTGAATTAGCGAGAGGAAGCGATGATATGTCTGGACCTTTGAGTATCTAAAGAAGTTCAGAGGCCAAGTGTTTGTGGTTCGTTTTAGAGGTTACCAGTGGGAGATGAGGACCAGCAACAGCTTTCAGGGCTGGCACCTTTAGTGTAGGAGCAATCGCTGGACGTTCGCAATTTCGGTGTTGAGCTCAGGCCTGCATGAGCAGGAGAGCGAGTGTATGTTGGAACTTTTAGCAGTCTAAACAAGCTCACAGGCCAAGTGTTTGTGGTTCGTTTTAGAGGTTACCAGTGGGAGATGAGGACCAGCAAGAGCTTTCAGGGCTGGCACCTTTAGTGTAGGAGCAATCGCTGGACGTCCGCAATTTCGGTGTTGAGCTCTGGCCTGCGTGAGCAGGAGAGCGAGTGTATGTTGGAACTTTTAGCAGTCTAAACAAGCTCACAGGCCAAGTGTTTGTGGTTCGTTTTAGAGGTTACCAGTGGGAGATGAGGACCAGCAACAGCTTTCAGGGCTGGCACATTTAGTGTAGGAGCAATCGCTGGACGTCCGCAATTTCGGTGTTGAGCTCTGGCCTGCGTGAGCAGGAGAGCGAGTGTATGTTGGAACTTTTAGCAGTCTAAGGAAGTTCAGAGGCCAAGTGTTTGTGGTTCGTTTTAGAGGTTACCAGTGGGAGATGAGGACCAGCAACAGCTTTCAGGGCTGGCACCTTTAGTGTAGGAGCAATCGCTGGACGTTCGCAATATCGGTGTTGAGTTCTGACGTGAACTACCGAGACGAAGCGATGATACGTCTGGACCTTTGGGTATCTAAACAACTTCAGAGGCCAAGTGTTTGTGGTTCGTTTTAGAGGTTAGCAGTGGGAGATGAGGGCTAGCAACAGCTTTCAGGGCTGGCACCTTTAGTGTAGGAGCAATCGCTGGACGTCCGCAATTTCGGTGTTGAGCTCTGACGTGAATTAGCGAGAGGAAGCGATGATACATCTGGACCTTTGAGTATCTAAAGAAGTTCAGAGGCCAAGTGTTTGTGGTTCGTTTTAGAGGTTACCAGTGGGAGATGAGGACCAGCAACAGCTTTCAGGGCTGGCACCTTTAGTGTAGGAGCAATCGCTGGACGTCCGCAATTTCGGTGTTGAGCTCTGGCCTGCGTGAGCAGGAGAGCGAGTGTATGTTGGAACTTTTAGCAGTCTAAACAAGCTCACAGGCCAAGTGTTTGTGGTTCGTTTTAGAGGTTACCAGTGGGAGATGAGGACCAGCAACACCTTTCAGGGCTGGCACATTTAGTGTAGGAGCAATCGCTGGACGTCCGCAATTTCGGTGTTGAGCTCTGGCCTGCGTGAGCAGGAGAGCGAGTGTATGTTGGAACTTTTAGCAGTCTAAGCAAGTTCAGAGGCCAAGTGTTTGTGGTTCGTTTTAGAGGTTACCAGTGGGAGATGAGGACCAGCAACAGCTTTCAGGGCTGGCACCTTTAGTGTAGGAGCAATCGCTGGACGTTCGCATATCGGTGTTGAGTTCTGACGTGAACTACCGAGAGGAAGCGATGATACGTCTGGACCTTTGGGTATCTAAACAACTTCAGAGGCCAAGTGTTTGTGGTTCGTTTTAGAGGTTAGCAGTGGGAGATGAGGACCAGCAACACCTTTCAGGGCTGGCACCTTTAGTGTAGGAGCAATCGCTGGACGTCCGCAATTTCGGTGTTGAGCTCTGACGTGAATTAGCGAGAGGAAGCGATGATACATCTGGACCTTTGAGTATCTAAAAAAGTTCAGAGCCAAAGTGTTTGTGGTTCGTTTTAGATGTTACCAGTGGGAGATGAGGACCAGCAACAGCTTTCAGGGCTGGCACCTTTAGTGTAGGAGCAATCGCTGGACGTCCGCAATTTCGGTGTTGACCTCTGACGTGAATTATCGAAAGGAAGCAATGATACGTCTGGACCTTTGAGTATCTAAAAAAGTTCAGAGGCCAAGTGTTTGTGGTTCGTTTTAGAGGTTACCAGTGGGAGATGAGGACCAGCAACAGCTTTCAGGGCTGGCACCTTTAGTGTAGGAGCAATTGCTGGACGTTCGCAATATCGGTGTTGAGCTCAGTCCTGCATGAGCAGGAGAGCGAGTGTATGTTGGAACTTTTAGCAGTCTAAACAAGCTCACAGGCCAAGTGTTTGTGGTTCGTTTTAGAGGTTACCAGTGGGAGATGAGGACCAGCAACAGCTTTCAGGGCTGGCACCTTTAGTGTAGGAGCAATCGCTGGACGTCCGCAATTTCGGTGTTGAGCTCTGGCCTGCGTGAGCAGGAGAGCGAGTGTATGTTGCAACATTTAGAAGTCTAAGCAAGTTCAGAGGCCAAGTGTTTGTGGTTCGTTTTAGAGGTTACCAGTGGGAGATGAGGACCAGCAACAGCTTTCAGGGCTGGCACCTTTAGTGTAGGAGCAATCGCTGGACGTTCGCAATATCGGTGTTGAGTTCTGACTTGAACTACCGGGAGGAAGCGATGATACGTCTGGACCTTTGAGTATCTAAAGAAGTTCAGAGGCCAAGTGTTTGTGGTTCGTTTTCGAGGTTAGCAGTGGGAGATGAGGACCAGCAACAGCTTTCAGGGCTGGCACCTTTAGTGTAGGAGCAATCGCTGGACGTCCGCAATTTCGGTGTTGAGCTCTGACGTGAATTAGCGAGAGGAAGCGATGATACGTCTGGACCTTTGAGTATCTAAAGAAGTTCAGAGGCCAAGTGTTTGTGGTTCGTTTTAGAGGTTAGCAGTGGGAGATGAGACCAGCAACAGCTTTCAGGGCTGGCACCTTTAGTGTAGGAGCAATCGCTGGGCGTTCGCAATTACGGTGTTGAGCTCTGGCCTGCGTGAGCAGGAGAGCGAGTGTATGTTGGAACTTATAGCAGTCTAAACAAGCTCACAGGCCAAGTGTTTGTGGTTCGTTTTAGAGGTTACCAGTGGGAGATGAGGACCAGCAACAGCTTTCAGGGCTGGCACCTTTAGTGTAGGAGCAATCGCTGGACGTCCGCAATTTCGGTGTTGAGCTCTGGCCTGCATGAGCAGGAGAGCGAGTGTATGTTGGAACTTTTAGCAGTCTAAACAAGCTCACAGGCCAAGTGTTTGTGGTTCGTTTGAGAGGTTAGCAGTGGGAGATGAGGACCAGCAACAGCTTTCAGGGCTGGCACCTTTAGTGTAGGAGCAATCGCTGGACGTCCGCAATTTCGGTGTTGAGCTCTGGCCTGCGTGAGCAGGAGAGCGAGTGTATGTTGGAACTTTTAGCAGTCTAAGCAAGTTCAGAGGCCAAGTGTTTGTGGTTCGTTTTAGAGGTTACCAGTGGGAGATGAGGACCAGCAACAGCTTTCAGGGCTGGCACCTTTAGTGTAGGAGCTATCGCTGGACGTTCGCAATATCGGTGTTGAGTTCTGACGTGAACTACCGAGAGGAAGCGATGATACGTCTGGACCTTTGGGTATCTAAACAACTTCAGAGGCCAAGTGTTTGTGGTTCGTTTTAGAGGTTAGCAGTGGGAGATGAGGACCAGCAACAGCTTTCAGGGCTGGCACCTTTAGTGTAGGAGCAATCGCTGGACGTCCGCAATTTCGGTGTTGAGTTCTGACGTGAACTACCGGGAGGAAGCGATGATACGTCTGGACCTTTGAGTATCTAAAGAAGTTCAGAGCCAAAGTGTTTGTGGTTCGTTTTCGAGGTTAGCAGTGGGAGATGAGGACCAGCAACAGCTTTCAGGGCTGGCACCTTTAGTGTAGGAGCAATCGCTGGACGTCCGCAATTTCGGTGTTGACCTCTGACGTGAATTAGCGAGAGGAAGCGATGATACGTCTGGACCTTTGAGTATCTAAAGAAGTTCAGAGGCCAAGTGTTTGTGGTTCGTTTGAGAGGTTACCAGTGGGAGATGAGGACCAGCAACACCTTTCAGGGCTGGCACCTTTAGTGTAGGAGCAATCGCTGGACGTTCGCAATTTCGGTGTTGAGCTCTGGCCTGCGTGAGCAGGAGAGCGAGTGTATGTTGGAACTTTTAGCAGTCTAAACAAGCTCACAGGCCAAGTGTTTGTGGTTCGTTTTAGAGGTTACCAGTGGGAGATGAGGACCAGCAACACCTTTCAGGGCTGGCACATTTAGTGTAGGAGCAATCGCTGGACGTCCGCAATTTCGCTGTTGAGCTCTGGCCTGCGTGAGCAGGAGAGCGAGTGTATGTTGCAACATTTAGAAGTCTAAGCAAGTTCAGAGGCCAAGTGTTTGTGGTTCGTTTGAGAGGTTACCAGTGGGAGATGAGGACCAGCAACAGCTTTCAGGGCTGGCACCTTTAGTGTAGGAGCAATCGCTGGACGTTCGCAATTTCGGTGTTGAGCTCTGGCCTGCGTGAGCAGGAGAGCGAGTGTATGTTGGAACTTTTATAAGTCTAAACAACTTCAGAGGCCGAGTGTTTGTGGTTCGTTTTAGAGGTTAGCAGTGGGAGATGAGGACCAGCAACAGCTTTCAGGGCTGGCACCTTTAGTGTAGGAGCAATCGCTGGACGTCCGCAATTTCGGTGTTGAGCTCTGACGTGAATTAGCGAGAGGAAGCGATGATACGTCTGGACCTTTGAGTATCTAAAGAAGTTCAGAGCCCAAGTGTTTGTGGTTCGTTTTACAGGTTACCAGTGGGAGATGAGGACCAGCAACAGCTTTCAGGGCTGGCACCTTTAGTGTAGGAGCAATTGCTGGACGTTCGCAATATCGGTGTTGAGCTCAGGCCTGCATGAGCAGGAGAGCGAGTGTATGTTGGAACTTTTAGCAGTCTAAACAAGCTCACAGGCCAAGTGTTTGTGGTTCGTTTTAGAGATTACCAGTGGGAGATGAGGACCAGCAACAGCTTTCAGGGCTGGCACCTTTAGTGTAGGAGCAATCGCTGGACGTCCGCAATATCGGTGTTGAGCTCTGGCCTGCGTGAGCAGGAGAGCGAGTGTATGTTGGAACTTTTAGAAGTCTAAGCAAGTTCAGAGGCCAAGTGTTTGTGGTTCGTTTTAGAGGTTACCAGTGGGAGATGAGGACCAGCAACAGCTTTCAGGGCTGGCACCTTTAGTGTAGGAGCAATCGCTGGACGTCCGCAATTTCGGTGTTGAGCTCTGGCCTGCGTGAGCAGGAGAGCGAGTGTATGTTGCAACATTTAGAAGTCTAAGCAAGTTCAGAGGCCAAGTGTTTGTGGTTCGTTTTAGAGGTTACCAGTGGGAGATGAGGACCAGCAACAGCTTTCAGGGCTGGCACCTTTAGTGTAGGAGCAATCGCTGGACGTTCGCAATATCGGTGTTGAGTTCTGACGTGAACTACCGAGAGGAAGCGATGATACGTCTGGACCTTTGGGTATCTAAACAACTTCAGAGGCCAAGTGTTTGTGGTTCGTTTTAGAGGTTACCAGTGGGAGATGAGGACCAGCAACAGCTTTCAGGGCTGGCACCTTTAGTGTAGGAGCAATCGCTGGACGTCCGCTATTTCGGTGTTGAGCTCTGACGTGAATTAGCGAGAGGAAGCGATGATATGTCTGGACCTTCGAGTATCTAAAGAAGTTCAGAGGCCAAGTGTTTGTGGTTCGTATTAGAGGTTACCAGTGGGAGATGAGGACCAGCAACAGCTTTCAGGGCTGGCACCTTTAGTGTAGGAGCAATTGCTGGACGTTCGCAATATCGGTGTTGAGCTCAGGCCTGCATGAGCAGGAGAGCGAGTGTATGTTGGAACTTTTAGCAGTCTAAACAAGCTCACAGGCCAAGTGTTTGTGGTTAGTTTGAGAGGTTAGCAGTGGAGATGAGGACCAGCAACAACTTTCAGGGCTGGCACCTTTAGTGTAGGAGCAATCGCTGGACGTTCGCAATTTCGGTGTTGAGCTCTGGCCTGCGTGAGCAGGAGAGCGAGTGTATGTTGGAACTTTTAGCAGTCTAAACAACTTCAGAGGCCAAGTGTTTGTGGTTAGTTTGAGAGGTTACCAGTGGGAGATGAGGACCAGCAACAGCTTTCAGGGCTGGCACCTTTAGTGTAGGAGCAATCGCTGGACGTTCGCAATTTCGGTGTTGAGTTCTGACGTGAATTAGCGAGAGGAAGCGATGATACGTCTGGACCTTTGAGTATCTAAAGAAGTTCAGAGCCCAAGTGTTTGTGGTTCGTTTTAGATGTTACCAGTGGGAGATGAGGACCAGCAACACCTTTCAGGGCTGGCACCTTTAGTGTAGGAGCAATCGCTGGACGTTCGCAATTTCGGTGTTGAGCTCTGGCCTGCGTGAGCAGGAGAGCGAGTGTATGTTGGAACTTTTAGCAGTCTAAACAAGCTCACAGGCCAAGTGTTTGTGGTTATTTTTAGAGGTTACCAGTGGGAGATGAGGACCAGCAACAGCTTTCAGGGCTGGCACCTTTAGTGTAGGAGCAATCGCTGGACGTCCGCAATTTCGGTGTTGAGCTCTGGCCTGCGTGAGCAGGAGAGCGAGTGTATGTTGGAACTTTTAGCAGTCTAAGCAAGTTCAGAGGCCAAGTGTTTGTGGTTCGTTTTAGAGGTTACCAGTGGGAGATGAGGACCAGCAACAGCTTTCAGGGCTGGCACCTTTAGTGTAGGAGCAATCGCTGGACGTTCGCAATATCGGTGTTGAGTTCTGACGTGAACTACCGAGAGGAAGCGATGATACGTCTGGACCTTTGGGTATCTAAACAACTTCAGAGGCCAAGTGTTTGTGGTTCGTTTTAGAGGTTAGCAGTGGGAGATGAGGACCAGCAACAGCTTTCAGGGCTGGCACCTTTAGTGTAGGATCAATCGCTGGACGTCCGCAATTTCGGTGTTGAGCTCTGACGTGAATTAGCGAGAGGAAGCGATGATACATCTGGACCTTTGAGTATCTAAAGAAGTTCAGAGGCCAAGTGTTTGTGGTTCGTTTTAGAGGTTACCAGTGGGAGATGAGGACCAGCAACAGCTTTCAGGGCTGGCACCTTTAGTGTAGGAGAAATCGCTGGACGTTCCCAATTTCGGTGTTAAGCTCTGGCCTGCGTGAGCAGGAGAGCGAGTGTATGTTGGAACTTTTAGAAGTCTAAGCAAGTTCAGAGGCCAAGTGTTTGTGGTTCGTATTAGAGGTTACCAGTGGGAGATGAGGACCAGCAACAGCTTTCAGGGCTGGCACCTTTAGTGTAGGAGCAATTGCTGGACGTTCGCAATACCGGTGTTGAGCTCTGGCCTGCGTGAGCAGGAGAGCGAGTGTATGTTGGAACTTTTAGCAGTCTAAACAAGCTCACAGGCCAAGTGTTTGTTGGTTCGTTTGAGAGGTTACCAGTGGGAGATGAGGACCAGCAACAGCTTTCAGGGCTGGCACCTTTAGTGTAGGAGCAATCGCTGGACGTCCGCAATTTCGGTGTTGAACTCTGGCCTGCGTGAGCAGGAGAGCGAGTGTATGTTGGAACTTTTAGAAGTCTAAGCAAGTTCAGAGGCCAAGTGTTTGTGGTTCGTTTTAGAGGTTACCAGTGGGAGATGAGGACCAGCAACAGCTTTCAGGGCTGGCACCTTTAGTGTAGGAGCAATCGCTGGACGTTCGCAATATCGGTGTTGAGTTCTGACGTGAACTACCGAGAGGAAGCGATGATACGTCTGGACCTTTGAGTATCTAAAGAAGTTCAGAGCCCAAGTGTTTGTGGTTCGTTTTAGAGGTTACCAGTGGGAGATGAGGACCAGCAACACCTTTCAGGGCTGGCACATTTAGTGTAGGAGCAATCGCTGGACGTCCGCAATTTCGGTGTTGAGCTCTGGCCTGCGTGAGCAGGAGAGCGAGTGTATGTTGGAACTTTTAGAAGTCTAAGCAAGTTCAGAGGCCAAGTGTTTGTGGTTCGTTTTAGAGGTTACCAGTGGGAGATGAGGACCAGCAACAGCTTTCAGGGCTGGCACCTTTAGTGTAGGAGCAATCGCTGGACGTTCGCAATATCGGTGTTGAGTTCTGACTTGAACTACCGAGAGGAAGCGATGATACGTCTGGACCTTTGAGTATCTAAAGAAGTTCAGAGCCCAAGTGTTTGTGGTTCGTTTTAGAGGTTACCAGTGGGAGATGAGGACCAGCAACAGCTTTCAGGGCTGGCACCTTAAGTGTAGGAGCAATCGCTGGACGTCCGCAATTTCGGTGTTGAGCTCTGGCCTGCATGAGCAGGAGAGCGAGTGTATGTTGGAACTTTTAGCAGTCTAAACAAGCTCACAGGCCAAGTGTTTGTGGTTCGTTTTAGAGGTTACCAGTGGGAGATGAGGACCAGCAACAGCTTTCAGGGCTGGCACCTTTAGTGTAGGAGCAATCGCTGGACGTCCGCAATTTCGGTGTTGAGCTCTGGCCTGCGTGAGCAGGAGAGCGAGTGTATGTTGGAACTTTTAGAAGTCTAAGCAAGTTCAGAGGCCAAGTGTTTGTGGTTCGTTTTAGAGGTTACCAGTGGGAGATGAGGACCAGCAACAGCTTTCAGGGCTGGCACCTTTAGCGTAGGAGCAATCGCTGGACGTTCGCAATATCGGTGTTGAGTTCTGACTTGAACTACCGAGAGGAAGCGATGATACGTCTGGACCTTTGAGTATCTAAAGAAGTTCAGAGCCCAAGTGTTTGTGGTTCGTTTTAGAGGTTACCAGTGGGAGATGAGGACCAGCAACAGCTTTCAGGGCTGGCACCTTAAGTGTAGGAGCAATCGCTGGACGTCCGCAATTTCGGTGTTGAGCTCAGGCCTGCATGAGCAGGAGAGCGAGTGTATGTTGGAACTTTTAGCAGTCTAAACAAGCTCACAGGCCAAGTGTTTGTGGTTCGTTTAGAGGTTACCAGTGGGAGATGAGGACCAGCAACAGCTTTCAGGGCTGGCACCTTTAGTGTAGGAGCAATCGCTGGACGTCCGCAATTTCGGTGTTGAGCTCTGGCCTGCGTGAGCAGGAGAGCGAGTGTATGTTGGAACTTTTAGAAGTCTAAGCAAGTTCAGAGGCCAAGTGTTTGTGGTTCGTTTTAGAGGTTACCAGTGGGAGATGAGGACCAGCAACAGCTTTCAGGGCTGGCACCTTTAGTGTAGGAGCAATCGCTGGACGTTCGCAATATCGGTGTTGAGTTCTGACGTGAACTACCGAGAGGAAGCGATGATACGTCTGGACCTTTGGGTATCTAAACAACTTCAGAGGCCAAGTGTTTGTGGTTCGTTTTAGAGGTTAGCAGTGGGAGATGAGGACCAGCAACAGCTTTCAGGGCTGGCACCTTAGTGTAGGAGCAATCGCTGGACGTCCGCAATTTCGGTGTTGAGCTCTGACGTGAATTAGCGAGAGAAGCGATGATACATCTGGACCTTTGAGTATCTAAAGAAGTTCAGAGGCCAAGTGTTTGTGGTTCGTTTTAGAGGTTACCAGTGGGAGATGAGGACCAGCAACAGCTTTCAGGGCTGGCACCTTTAGTGTAGGAGCAATCGCTGGACGTTCGCAATATCGGTGTTGAGTTCTGACGTGAACTACCGAGAGGAAGCGATGATATGTCTGGACCTTTGCGTATCTAAAGAAGTTCAGAGGCCAAGTGTTTGTGGTTCGTTTTAGAGGTTACCAGTGGGAGATGAGGACCAGCAACAGCTTTCAGGGCTGGCACTTTTAGTGTAGGAGCAATCGCTGGACGTCCGCAATTTCGCA